>NC_084829.1:28580095-28880095 GCF_033115175.1 Lepus europaeus
CCCAACAAGCCCCTAGGGTGGGTGAGGCTTCCCGGGGGGCCTATTTGCAACACGGGGAGGCGCGGGGCAATCCGTGTTTGCGGCCCGGGTACACCCACAGGTGTGTGTGCTCCCCCCGTAGCCGGCTGCTGCGGCTAGCCAGCACCTGGGGGCTGTTGGCAGCGCCGCCTGGGTAGCCTCCTAGAGCCAGGGGTCTGGCAGGCTCCGGGGGCAAATGGACTACGGAAGCCGAGAGGGGCCCGTCCGTGCCAAAACCCAAAACGCGCTGCGGCCTCCAGGGACACAGGGGACACAAGTGGCTGTGTGGCTTGCAGTGCCCGACCAGAGGGAGGCAGGGAGGGAGGGAGGGAGGCTGGCTGCTGAGGCGAAGCCGCGACTAGCCCTTCGGGGAACTGGCAGCGGAGGCTTGGGCAGTGGGGGCTGCCCACTCAGACATCCCGTTCCCTGTGGCTGAAGCGGGGCTGCAGGGTCGGGCACGCCCGCGGGCCTTGGGGGCTTCTTGCCTGTGGGCGGGGCTTCCACGCACAAGGTGGCACCTCACCCCGGCCCAAGGGTGGTGGCGGGAACCCAGCAGGTGCTGGGGGATGCAAGAGGGCTAGGCCCCCGGGCCTTTAGGCAACACTGGAGGGCCCGCGGGCGTATGGGTCCACCCTCGGGAGGCCTTGCTGGGACAGCCCGTGCCCGAGCTCCGAGCTCATCGCCCTGGGAACATACCCCAGTGGGCTTCAGGAGTGGGTGTGTGCCAACAGCAGCTCTCCCCACTCACCCACCATGCATCGGCCCCGCCCGAGAAGCCCCTAGAGCGGGCGATTCTTCCCGGGGGGCACTATTTGCAATACGGGCAGGTGCGGGGGAGTCCGTGTGTGTGGCCCGGGGACACCTCAGGTGTGTGTGTTCCCCCCATGGCTGGCCGCTGCAGCTAGCCAGCACCTGGGGGCTGTTGGCAGCGCCGCCTGGGCAGCCTCCTAGAGCCAGGGGTCTGGCAGGCTCCAGGGGCAATTGGACTACGGAAGCCGAGAGGGGCCCGTCCGCGCCAAAACCCAAAATGTGCTGCGGCCTCCAGGGACACAGGGGACACAAGTGGCTGTGTGGCTTGCAGTGCCCGACAAGAGGGAGGCAGGGAGGGAGGGAGGGATGCTTGCTGCTGAGGCGTAGCCGCCACTAGCCCTTCGGGGAACTGGCAGCAGAGGCTTGGGCAGTGGGGGCTGCCCACTCAGACATCCCGTTCCCTGTGGCTGCAGCGGGGCTGCAGGGTCTGGCATGCCCGCGGGCCTTGGGGGCTTCTTGCCTGTGGGCGGGGCTTCCACGCACATGGTGGCACCTCATCCCGGCCCAAGGGTGGTGGCAGGAACCCAGCAGGTGCTGGGGGACACAAGAGGGATAGTGCTGGGGGACGCAAGAGGGCTAGGCCCCCAGGCCTTTAGGCAACACTGGAGGGCCCGCGGGCGTATCGGTCCACTCTCAGGAGGCCCTGCTGGGACAGCCCGTGCCCGAGCTCTGATCTCATTGCCCTTGGACCGTACCCCAGTGGGCTTCAGGTGTGGGTGTGTGCCAGCAGCAGCCCTCCCCACTCACCCACCGTGCATCGGCCCTGCCTGACAAGCCCCTAGGGCGGGCGAGGCTTCCCGGTGGGGTCTGGCAGGCTCCAGGGGCAAATGGACTACGGAAGCTGAGAGGGGCCCCTCCGCGCCAAAACCCAAAACACGCTGCGGCCTCCAGGGACACAGGGGACACAAGTGGCTGTGTGGCTTGCAGTGCCTGACCAGAGGGAGGCAGGGAGGGAGGGAGGGAGGCTGGCTGCTGAGGCGCAGCCGCCACCAGCCCTTCGGGGAACTGGCAGCGGAGGCTTGGGCAGTGGGGGCTGCCCACTCAGAAATCCCGTTCTTTGGGGCTGCAGCGGGGCTGCAGGGTCGGGCGCGCCCGCGGGCCTTGGGGGCTTCTTGCCTGTGGGCGGGGCTTCCACGCACAAGGTGGCACCTCATTCCGGCCCAAGGGTGGTGGCGGGAACCCAGCAGGTGCTGGGGGACGCAAGAGGGCTAGGCCCCCGGGCCTTTAGGCAACACTGGAGGGCCCGCGGGCGTATGGGTCCACCCTCGGGAGGCCCTGCTGGGACAGCCCATGCCCAAGCTCTGAGCTCAACGCCCTTGGACCGTACCCCAGTGGGCTTGAATCCCAGTGCCCAGGAAAAAGTCTGTGCTTTTCTCCAAAACAAGCTTGATTGTGATTTTCTGGGTCCTTGCATACAAATTCCACAACACTTTGTCTGGATATGACTGGATCAAACAGGAAATATCCGGTTGTGCTGTGGCTAACTCAAATCTGAATCTTGCTACGGACTCTGTGTTTGTTTTCCTGGATATTCTCTATGGATTTTACTGTTTTGAATGAATTTTAGCATGTAACATTTTGTTTTGTGCTGTCCAATGCTAATTGGTTCCACATGCAGAAAAAATCCTCTACAAATTCGTGTTTTCTAGGGAGAAAGCTAGAGCAACTTTGTGAAACAAACAGGATATTTATTTTGTAAACATGACATTTTATCCATTTGCCCAAGAAAAAGACTTTGCTTTTCTCCAAAGCCAGTTTGACTGTGATTTTCTGGGTCTATTCAATATTAATGCCACAATATTTTGTCCGGATATGACTGGATCAAACCAGATATATCTGGTTGTGTTGTGGCTAACTCAAATCCAGATATTGCTATATCCTCTTTGTTTGTTTGTGTTTTCTGGATATTATCAATGGATTTATGTTTTGAATGAATTTTAGCAGGGAACATTTTGGTTTTTGCTGCGAAACACTAATTCGTTCCACATGGAGACAAAACCTCTACACATTCATGTTTTCTAGGGATAAAGCTAGATCAAATGCAGCAAACACACCTGATATTTGTGTTTGCATACATGACATTTTATCTTCTTGTGGAAGAAAAAGAATTTGCTTTTCTCCAAAAGCATTTTGAGTGTGTTTTTCTATGTCATTTTCACAGAAATTCCACAAAACTTTTTCCGAATATTTCTGGATCAAACAAGAATTATCCAGTGTGTTGTGACTAACTCAATCCCATATCTTGCTACAGCCTCTGTATTTGTTTGTGTTTTGTGCATATTCGCTATGGAATTTATGGTTTTAAATGAGTTTTAGCATGTAACATGTTATTTTATGCTGGCAAATGCTAATTGGTTCCACACGGAGAAAAACCTCTACACATTCGTGTTTTCTAGGAATAAACCTAGAGCAACTGCTGCAAACATGATATTTATGTTTATAAACATGAAATTAAATCCACTTGCCTAGGAAGATGTCTATGCTTTTACCTAAAACCAGTTTGACTGATTTTCTGGGTCCATTGCATACCAATTTCATAACACTTTGTCCGCATATGACTAGATCAAAGCACTAATATCTGGTTGTGTTGTGGCTAACACAATCCCAGATCTTGCTACATCCTCTGAGTTTGTTTTCTGGATATTATCAATGGACTTTATGGTTTTGAATGAATTTTATCCGGGAGCTTTTTGACTTTTACTGCCAAATACTAATAGGTTCCATAGGCAGACAGAACCTCTACACATTTGTGTTTTCTAAGGAGAAAGCTAGACATGTTATTTTTGTTTGTAAACATGGCATTGAATCCACTTTCCCTGGAAACTAACACTGGTTTTCTTGAAAAGAATTTGCAGTGTGATATTCTGGGCCCATTGCATTTGCATTCCACAACACTTTGTCTAAGTATGACTGGATCATACTAGAAATATTTGGTTTTGTTTTGTCTAACTCAATCCCAGACCTTTCTACTGCCTCTGTGTTTGTGTTTTCTGCATATTGCCAAGGGACTTTACGGTTTAGCAGGCAACATTTTGTTTGTACTGGCAAACTTATTGGTTCCATATGGAGAAAACACCTCTACATATTCGTGTTTGCTAGGGAGATATGTAGAGAAACTGAGGCATACAAACACGTTATTTATGTTTGTAAACATGACCTTGAATCCACTTGCCCAGGAAACTGACATTGGTTTTCTCGAAAACAGTTTTCACTGTGATATTATGTGTCCATTGCATACAAATTCCACAACACTTTCTCTGCATATGACTGGAAGAAACCAAAAATATCCAGTTGTGTTGTGGCTAACTCTCTCCTAGATATTGCAAAAGCCTCTGTTTATGTGTTTTCTGCATATTCTCTATTGACTTTATGGTTTTGAATGAATATTAGAAGGGAACATTATTTTGGGGGGATCTTCTTCATTTTTATTTATTTTTGGGGGGTTTATTAAACTTTTATTTAATGAATATAAATTTCTAAAGTACAGCTTATGGATTGCAATGGCTTCCCCCTCCCAGAATTTCCCTCCCACCCGCAACCCTCCCCTTTCCCGCTCCCTCTCCCCTTCAATCACATCATGATTCATTTTCAATTCTCTTTATATACAGAAGATCAGTTTAGTATATATTAAGTAACGATTTCAACAGTTTGCCCCCATATAGCAACACAAAGTGAAAAAAAATACTGTTGGAGTACTAGTTATAGCATTAAATAAGAGTGTACAGCACATTAAAGACAGAGATCCTACATAATATTTTTTTAAAAAAATTAATTAATTATCTATGACATTTCCAATTTATCACCAGGGTTTTTTTTTTTTTCATTTCCAATTATCTTTATATACAGAAGATCGATTCAGTATATAATTAGTAAAGATCACATCAGTTTGTACCCACGCAGAAACACAAAGTGTAAAAATACTGTTACAGTACTAGTTATAGCATCACTGCACATTAGACAACACATTAAGGACAGATCCCACATGGGATGTAAGCACATAGTGACTCCTGTTGCTGACTTAACAATTTGACACTCCTGTTCATGGCGTCAGTAATCTCCCTAGGTTCTAGTCATGAGTTGCCAGGGCTATGGAAGCCTTTAGAGTTCACCGACTTCTATCTTATTCCGATAGGGTCATAGTCAAAGTGGAAGTTCTCTCCTCCCTTCAGAGAAAGGTACCTCCTTCTTTGATGCCCCGTTTTTTCCACTGGGATCACACTCGCAGAGATCTTTCATTTAGGTCTTCTTTTTTTTTTCTTTTCCATGGTATCTTGGCTTTCCATGCCTACAATACTCTCATGGGCTCTTCAGCCAGATCCAAATGCCTTAAGGGTTGATTCTGAGGCCAGAGTATTGTTTAGGACGTCTGCCATTCTATGAGTCTGCAGTGTACCCCACTTCCCATGTTGGATCTTTCTCCCCCTTTTTGATTCTATCAGTTAGTATTAGCAGACACTTGTCTTGTTTGTGTGATCCCTTTGATTCTTAGACCTATCCAAGCCATCCGTTGTGAACTGAAATTGATCACTTGGACTAGTGAGATGGCATTGGTACATGCCACCTTGATGGGATTGTATTGGAATCCCCTGGTACATTTCTAACTCCACCATTTGGGGGAAGTCTGATTGTGCATGTCCCAAATTGTACATCTCCTCCCTCTCTTTTTCCACTCTTAAATTTAACAGGGATCACTTTGAAGGGAACATTTTTTTGTGCAGTCAAGCACTCATATTTTCCAAAAAAAAAAGAATGAACAGAACCCATTCATTTTATCTAGGGAAAATGCTAGAGCAAATGCTGCAAACATGATGTTTATGTTTGTAAACATGACATTGAATCCAGTGGTTTCTCCAATACCAGTTTGACTGTGATTTTCTGGGCCCTTTGCATAAGAATTCCACAACATTTTGTCCGGATATGACTGGATCATACAAGAAATATCCGGTTGTGTTGTGATTAATTCAAATCCAGATCTTGCTACAGCATCAATGTTTGTCTGTGTTTTCTGGATATTCTCTATGGACTTTACTGTTTTCAATGAATTATAGCATGGAACATTTGCTTTCATGCTGGCAAATGCTAATTAGTTCCACATGGAGAAAAACACTCTACAAATTTGTGTTTTCTAGGGAGAAAGCTAGAGCAACTGCGGGAAACAAACATGAAATTTATGTTTGTATACATGACATTTTATCCACTTGCCCAAGAAAGATATGGTGTTTTTCTCCAAAACCAGTTTGACTGTGATTTTCTGGGTCCATTACATACGAATTCCACAAGACTTTGTCCAGATATAACTGGATAAAACCAGAAGTATCCAGTTGTGTTGTGGCTAACTCAATCCCAGATCTTGTTGAAGCATCTCTGTTTCTGTTTTCTTGATGTTATGAATGGACTTTATGGTTTGGAATGAATTTTAGCAGGACACATTTGTTTCGTGCTGGCAAATGCTATTTTTTTCCACAAGAAGACAAATCCTCCATACTTTTGTGTTTTCTAGGGAGAAAGCTAGAGCAACTGCTGCAAACATGATATTTATGTTTCTAAACATGACATTGAATCTACTTAGCCAGGAAAAAGCCTGTGTTCTTCTCGAAAACCAATTTGACTGTGATTTTCTGGATCCATTACATGCGAATTCCACAACACTTTGTCCGGATATGACTGGATCATACAAGAAATATCCAGTTGTGTTGTGACTAACTCAAATCCAGATCTTCCCACAGCCTCTGTGTTTTGTTTTCTGAATATTATAAATGGGCTTTAAGGTTTAGAATGAATTTTAAAAGGGTACATTTTGTTTTTTGCTTGCAAATGCTAATTGGTTCCACAAGAAGACAAAACCTCTACACATTCGTGTTTTCTAGGGAGAAAGTAGAGCAACTGCGGCAAACAAACATGATATTTATATTTGTAAACATGACATTTTATCCACTTGCCCATGAAAACTCCTTTGCTTTTCTCTAAAACCAGTTTGACTGTAATTTTCTGGGTCCATTGCATATGAATTCCACACCACTTTGTTAGAATATGACTGGATGGAACCAGAAATATTCGGTTCTGCAGTGGCTAACGCAATCTGAGAACTTGCTGCAGCCTCTGCATTTGTGTTTTCTGGATATTATCAATGGACTTTAAGGTTTTGAATTAATTTTAGCCTGGACATTTTGTTTTGTGCTGGCAAATGCTAATTGTTTCCACATGAAAAAAAAACTACCAATTCGTGTTTTCTAGACACAAAGCTAGAGCAACTGCTGCAAACATGATATTTATGTTTGTAAACATGACGTTGAATCCACTTGCCCAAGAAAAAGACGTTGTTTTTCTCCAAAACCAGTTTGCCTATGATTTTCTGGGTCCATCACATATTAATTCCACAACACTTTGTCCGGATATGACTGGATCAAACCAGAAATATCCTCTTGTGTTGTGGCTATATCACTCCCAGATCTTGCTACAGCCTCTGTGTTTGCGTTTTCTGGACATTATTAATGGACTTTATGATTTTGAATGAATTTTAGCATGTCACATTTTGTTTTGTTCTGGCAAACTCTAATTGGTCCACATGGAGACAAAAACTACACGTTCGTGTTTTCTATGGAGAAAGCAGGAGCAACTGCAGCAAACAAACATGATATTTGCAGTTGTATATGTGGAATTTTATCCACTTTCCCAGGAAAAATACTCTGCTTATCTCCAAAACATGTTTGACTGTGATTTTCTGGGTCCAATGCATACGAATTCCACAACACTTTCTCTGGATATGACTGGATCATACCAGAAATATCCGGTCGTGTTGTGGCTAACTCAATCCCAGATCTTGCTACAGCCTCTGTGTTTGTTTGTGTTCTGGATATTCTCTGTGGACTACGGTTTTCAATGAAGTTTTGCATGGAATGTTTTGTTTCATGCTGGCAAACCCTAATTAGTTCCACATGGAGAAAAAACCTCTACACATTCGTATTTTCTACGTTGCTAGAGCAACGGTGGGAACAAACATGATATTTATGCTGGTAAACATGCCATTTTATCCACTTGCCCAAGAAAAAGACTTTGCTTTTCTCCAAAACTAGATTCACTGTGAGTTTCTCGGTCCACTGTATAAGAATTCCACAACACTTTTTCCGTATATGACTGGATGAAAACAGAAATATCCGTTTGTGTTGTGGCTAACTCAACCCCAGATCTTGCTACAGCCTCTGTGTTTGTGTTTTTTGCATATTATCAATAAACATTGGTTTTGAATGAATTTTAGCAGGAGACATTTTGTTTTGTGCTGGCAAATGGTAATTGCTTCCACAAAAATAAAAAAAAAACCTCTACACATTCTTTTTTTCTAGGGAGAAAACTAGAGGAAATGTGGCAAACAAACATGATATTTCTGTTTGTAGAGATGAAATTTTATGCACTTGCCTAAGAAAAAGACTTTGCTTTTCTCCAAAAGCAGTTGGACTGTGATTTTCTGGGTCCACTGCATACGAATCCCACAACACTTTGTCCGGATATGATGAGATGAAACCAGGAATATCCTCTTATGTTGTGGCTATCTCAGTCCCAGACCTTGCTACAGCCTCTGTGTTTGTGTTTGCTGGATATTATCAATGGACATTACGGTTTTGAATGAATTTTAGTAGGACACATTTTGTTTTGTGCTGGCAAATGTTAATTGGTTCTACAAAAAGAAAAAACCTATACACATTAGTGTTTTCTAGGGAGAAAGCTATAGGGACTGTGGCAAACAAATATGATATTTCTGTTTGTATAGATGAAATTTTATGCACTTGCCTAAGAAAATGACTGCTTTTCTCCAAAACCAGTTTGACTGTGATTTTCTGGGTCCATTGCATACACATTCAACAACACTTTGTTTGGATATGACTGGATCATACCAGAAATATCCAGTTGCGTTGTGGCTACCTCAATCCCAGATCTTGCTATAGCCTCCGTGTTTGTGTATTGTGGATATTATCAATGGACTTTATTGTTTTGAATGTTTTTAAGCAGGGAACATTTTCTTTTGTGCTGGGAAACACTCATTGGTTCCACATGGAGACACAAACGCTAAACATTCGTGTTTTCTAGGGAGAAAGCTAGAGAAATTGCAGCAAAGAAACATGATATTTCTGTTTCTATAGATGACATTTTATGCACTTGCGTAAGAGATAGACTTTGCTTTTATCCAAAACCAGTTTGACTGCGATTTTCTGGGTCCATTGCATACACACTCCACAACACTTTGTCCAGATATGACAGGGTGAAACCAGTAATATCCACTTTTGTTGTGGAAAACTGAATCCCAGATCTTGCTACAGCCTCAGTTTTTGTGTTTTCTGGATATTATCAATGGACTTTATGCATGGAATGAATTTTAGCAGGGAACATTTTGTTTTGTGCTGGCTAACAATATTTGTTTCCACAAGAAGACAAAACCTCTACGCATTGGTGTTTTCTAGGGAGAAAGTAGAGCAACTGTGGTAAACAAACAGGATATTTATATTTGTAAGCATGATCTTTTATCCATTCTTTCAAGAAAAGACTTTGCTTTTTTCCAAAACCAGTTTGACTGTGATTTTCTGGGTCCATTGCGCATGAATTCCACAACACTTTGCCCATATATGACTGCATGAAACAAGGAATATCCTCCTGTGTTGTGGCTAGCTCAATCCCAGATCTTGCTACAGCTTCTGTGTTTGTTTGTGTTTTCTGCATATTATCAATGGACTTTACAGTTTTGAATGAATTTTAGCAGGGAACATTTTGCTTTGTGCTGGCAAATGGTATTTGGTTCCACAAGAAGACAAAACCTCTTCACATTCATGTTTTCTAGGGAGAAAGTAGAGCAACTGTGGGAAACAAACAGGATATTTATATTGTTGGCATGACATTTTATCCACTTGCCCAAGAAAAAGACTGTGCGGTTATCCAAAACCAATTTGACTGTGAGTTTCTGGGTCCCTTGCAGATGAATTCCAGAACACTGTGTCCACATGTGACTGGATCAAACCAGAAATATCCAGTTATATTGTGGCTAACTTAATCGCAGACCTTACTACAGTCTCTATGTTTGTGTTTTCTCGATATTATCAATTGACTTATGGTTTTGAATGAATTTTCACAAGTTTCATTTGGTTTTGTTCTTGCAAACGTTAATTGGATCCACATGGAGAAAAAGCCTATACACAATCATGTTTCTAGGGAGAAAGCTAGAGCAACCGTGGCTAACATGATATTTGTGTTTGTATACATGACAGTTTATCCACTTGCCCAAGAAAAAGACTGTGCTTTTCTCCAAAACCAGTTTGACTGTGATTTTCTGGGTTCATTGCACACAAATTTCAAACACTTTGTTTGGATATAACCGGATCATACCAGAAATATACAGTTGTGTTGTGACTAACTCAATCCCTTATCTTGATACAGCCTCTGTGTTTGTATGTTGTTCTGGATATTATCAATGCACTTTACGTTGTGGAATGAATTTTAGCAGTTTGGTTGTGATTTTCTGGGTCCATTGCATACAAATTCCACAATACTTTGTCTGGATATGACTGGATGAAATCAGAAATATCAAGTAATATTTTGTTTCATGCTGCCAAATAAGAATTGGTTCCACATGGAGACAAAACCTCTACACATTTGGGTTTTCTAGGGAGAAAGCTAGAGCAACTACTGCAAACATGACATTTATATTTGTAAACATGACATTGAATCCACTGGCCCAGGGGAAAAAAAACTGTGCTTTTCTCAAAACCAGTTTGAGTGTGATTTTCTGTGTCCATTGAATACGAATTCCACAACAATGTGTCCGGATATGTCTGGATAAATTCCAGCAATATCTTGTTGTGTTTTGGCCAACTGAAATCCACATCATACTACAGCCTCTGTGTTTGTGTTTTCTGGATATTCTCTATGGACTTTACAGTTTTTAATGAAGTTTAGCATGCAACATTTTGCTCCATGCTGGCAAATGCTAATTGGTTCCATATGCACACAGAACCTCTACACACTCATGTTTTCTAGGGAGAAAGTTAGAGCAACTGCGGGAAACAAACAAGATACTTATGTTTGTAAACATGACATTTTATCCACTTACCCAAGAAAGTCTTTGTTTTTCTCCAAAACAACTTTGACTGTGATTTTCTGTGTCCATTATGGTTTGGAATGAATTTTAGCAGTGAACATTTTGTTTCATGCTGGCTAAAAATAACTGGTTCCACACGGAGACAAAAACTACAGATTCCTGTATTCTAGGGAGAAAGCTGGAGTACCTGTGGCAAACAAGCACGATATTTGTTTTTGTATACATGGCATTTTATAAACTTGCCCAAGTAAAAACTTTGCTTTTCTCAAAAGCCACTTTGACTGTGATTTTCCATGTCATTTTCACACAAATTCCTCAACACTTTGTAGGGATATAACTGGATGAAACAAGAAATATCCTGTTGTGTTGTGGCTAACTCAATCCCAGTACTTGCTACAACCTCTGTGTTTGTGTTTTCTGGATATTATCAATGGACTTTATGGTTTTGAATGAATTTTAGCAGGTGATATATAATTTGGTGCTGGCAAATGCTAATTGTTGGCACAGGAGAAAACCCTCTGCACATTCGTGTTTTCTAGGGAGAAATCTAGAGCAACTGCTGCAAACATGGTATTTATGTTTGTAAACATGACATTGAATCCCATTTCCCAGGAAAAAGACTGGCCTTTTCTCCAAAACAAGCTTGATTGTGATTTTCTGGGTCCATTGTATATGAATTTCACAACACTTTATCTGCATGTGGTGGAATCAAACCAGAAATATCTGGTTATGTCATGGTTAACTCAAATCCAGCTCTTGCTACAGTCTCTGTGTTTGTTTTTTCTGGATATTCTCTATGGACTTTACTGTTTTGAATGAATTTTAGCATGTAACATTTTGTTTAATGCTGTCAAATGGTAATTGGTTCAACATGCAGACAAAACCTGTACACATTCGTGTTTTATAGGCAGAAAGCTAGAGCAAGTGCTGGAAAAACAGGATATTTATGTTTGTAAAATTGACATTGATTCCACTTGCCCAAGGAAAAGATTTTGCTTTTCTCCAAAACTAATTTCAGTGTGATTTTCCGTATCATTTTCACACTAATTCCACAACACTTTGTCCGGACATGACTGAATCAAACCAGAAATATCTGGTTGTATAGTGGCTAACTCAATCCCACATCTTGCTACAGCCTCTGTGTTTGTGTTTTATGGATATTGTCAATGGGATTTACAGTTTTGAAAGAATTTTGAAGGGAATATATAATTTGGGGGTGGCAAACGCTAATTGTTTCCAGATGAAGAAAAAACCTCTATACATTCGTGTTTTCTAGGGAGAAAGCTACAGCAACTGCTGCAGAGATGATATTTATGTTTGTAAACATGACATTGAATCCACTTGCCCAGGAAAAATAATGGGATTTGCTGCAAAACCAGTTTGACTGTGATTTTCTGAGTCCATTGCATACGAATTCCACAACACTTTGTCCAGATATGTCTGGATCAAACCTGAAATATTAGGTTGTGTTGGGGCTAACTCAATCCTAGCAGTTTCTACAGCCTCTGTGTACCTGTTTTCTGGATGGTATCAATGGACTTTATGGTTTGGAATGAATTTTAATAGGGAACATTTTATTTTGTACTGGTTAATGCTAATTGGTTCAATAAGACAAAATGTCTACACATTCCTGTTTTCTAGGGAGAAAGCTCGAGCATCTGTGGCAAACAAAAATGATATTTATGTTTGTAGACATCATATTTATTCACTTTCCCAAGAAAAAGACTTTGCTTTTCTCCAAAACCAGTTTGGATGTGATTTTCTGGGGCCATTGCATACAAATACCTTGACACTTTGTCCGGATATGACTGGACCATACCAGAAATATCTGGTTGTGTTGTGGCTAACTCAAATCCAGGTATTGCTATAGCCTCTGTGTTTGTGTTTGCTGGATATTATCAATGGGCTTTAGGTTTGGAATGAATTTTACCAGGGAACATTTCAGTTGTGCTCCCAATCACTAATTGGTTACACATAGAGACAAAATCCTACAAATTTGTGTTTTCTGGGGAGAAAGCTAGAGCAACTGCGACAAATAAACATGATATTTTTGTTTGCATACATGAAATTTTATCCACTTATTCAGGAAATAGACTGTGCTTTTCTCCAACACCACTTTTACTGTGATTTTCTGTGTCCTTTGCATACGAATTCCAAAACAACTTGTCCAGATATGACTGGACCATACCAGAAATATCCGGCTGTGTTGTGGCTAAATCAAATCCAGATCTTGCTACAGCCTCTGTGTTTGTTTGTGTTTTCTGGGTATTATCAATGGACTTCATGGTTTTCAATGAATTTTAGCAGAGGACATTTTGTTTTGTGCTGTCAAACATTAATTGGTTCCGAATGGAGACAAAAACTCTACACATTCGTGTATTCTAGGGAGAAAGCTAAAGCAACTGAGGTAAACAAACATGATATTTGTGTTTGTATACATGGCATTTATCCACTTGCCCAAGGAAAAGACTTTGCTTTATTCAAAACCAGTTTGTCTGTTATTTTTGGGGCCATTGCATATTAATTGCACAACACTTTTTTCCGCACATGACTGGATCATACCAGAAATATCCGGTTGTGTTGTCGCAAACACAAATCCAGATCTTGCTACAACCTCTGTGTTTGTGTTTTCTGGATATTCTCTATAGACTTTATGGTTTTGAATGAATTTTAGCATGTAACATTTTGTTTTGTGCTGCCAAACGCTAATTGGTTCCACATGCAGAAAAAACCTCTACACATTCGTGTTGTCTAGGGAGAAAGCTAGAGCAACTGCGTTAAAAAAAAAACATTATATTTATGTTTGCAAACATGACATTGAATCCACTTACCCAAGAAAAGTGCTTTGCTTTTCTCCACAACCAGTTTGACTGTGATTCTTATTTGTCCATCGCATACAAATTCCTCAACATTTTATCTGGTTATAACTGGATGAAACCAGTAATATCCGGTTGTGTTTTGGCTAACTGAAATCCAGATCTTGCTGCAGCCTCTGTGTTTGTTTGCATTTTCTTGATATTCTCTATGGACTTTATGATTTTGAATTAATTTTAGCAGGGAACATGTTATTTTGTGCTGGCAAAGGCTAATTGTTTCCACATGGAGAAAAAATGTCTACACATTCGTGTTGTCTAGGGAGATATCTAGAGCAACTCTGGGAATCATGATATTTATGTTTTTAAACATGACATTGAATCCACTTACCCAGGAAAATCCCTGTGCTTTTCTCCACAACCAACTTGACTGTGATTTTCTGGGTGCATTCCATGCCAATTCCACAATACTTTTTCTGGATAAGACTGGACCAAACCAGAAATATGTGGTTGTGTTCTGGCTAACTGAATCCCACAACTTGCTACAGCCTCTGTGTTTGTTTGTGTTTTCTGGATATTCTCTATGGACTTTATGTTATGGAATGAATTTTAGCAGGAAACATTTTATTTTGTGCTGGCCAACGCTAATTAGTTCCACATGGAGAAAAACCTCTACACATTTGCGTTTTCTAGGGAGAAATCTAGAGCAACTGTGGGAAACAAACATGATATTTATGTTCGTATGCGTGACATGAATCCACTTCCCAGGAAAAAGACTGTGCTTTGTCCAAAACCAGTTTCAGTGTGCTTTTCTGGGTCCTTTGCATACGAATTCCACAACAGTTTGTCCGGATATGACTATATCATACCAGAAATATTCGGTTGTGTTTTGGCTAACTCAATCCCAGATTTTGCTACAGCTTCTGTGTTTGTGTTTTCTGGATATTATCAATGGACTTTATGGTTTGGAATGAATTTTAGCAGGGAACATTTAGTTTTGTGCTGGCAAACACTAATTGGTTCCATATGCAGACAAAACCTCTACACATTAATTAATTAATGTATTTACAAATTGTTGTTCGGAAGAGTTTTTAAAACATTTTAGAGGCCGGTGCTATGGTGTAATGTGTAAAGCCGCCACCTGCAGTGCTGGCATCCCATATAGGCACCAGTTCGTGTCCTAGTTGCTCCACTTCTGATTCTGCTCCCTGCTATGGCCTACGAAAGCAGTAGAAGATGGCCCAAGTGTTTGAGCCCCTGCACCTGCGTGGCAGAGCTGGAAGAAACTCCTGGCTCCTGGCTTCAGATCAGCACAGCTCTGGCTGTTGTGGCCATTTGGAGAGTTAACCAGCAGATGGAAGACCTCTCTCTCTCTCTCTCTCTCTCTCTGCTTCTCTGCCTTTCAAATAAATAAATAAATCTTTAAAATAAATGATAACTGCTAATGCTAATACTTTATAAAAGCAGCCTCCATCAGAGGTGCTTCCCCCTTAAAGTTAATCATTAATATTTTAGCTCCCTGGCTTATGCAGTGGGCCAAGCCATGTTGAGTCTAGGCAGGCACCATTTGCTCTTACCAGCCGCCTTGGTAACAGAAATTCCATTGCACTGGACAGTTGGCTGGTCCAATCCCACAGTGTACTATGCCATTTTCCAAACAACAGCTGTCACCTGAGTCCTTATTTTTCTAGTGCCTCAGGTCTGTACAATAAACCAAACTGCTCTAAACCATTCAAATAACTGATAATTCTCCAAAGGAATGACCTAGCTTTTCTAAGTTAATTTGTATTTTGTAGTCAGGGATATAAGCAATAACCTAGACAAGGGGGGGAATATAGACAGAATTGTTTACAGTTTTTTTTTAAAAAAAGATTTATTTATTTGAAAGAGTTACACATAGAGAGAAAGAGAGAGAGAGAGAGAGAGAGAGAGAGAGAGAGAGAGAGAGAGAGTCTTCCATCCACTGGTTCACTCCACAATTAGCTGTCATGGACAGAACATGGCCCTGTAGTCTACTCTCCACTGCAGGTCTGGTCATGTTCGTGCTACTGACCCAGTCTCCCAGCCTCCACCCAGAAGACAGCAAATGGACCCAGGGGCACAGAGAAGCCTGAAAGAGGTGGAAGGGACCCTCCCACTCTGGTTTCTAAGTAGAGAACTCACTCATGAGTGCCACATTCTGCAGAGATGATGAGCTCACCAACAACTGTTAAAGCACCTGCAAGCCTCATCAGGAGTGGAGACTGGGGGGATGTCCTTGGCAAGTGAGCACAAGGACCCCCTCTGTGGCCTTGCCTCTGCCAGGCTGGTCCTGCTGACCCCAAGGCTACTGCCCACAGATGATCCATGTCCAGGTTCACAGCTCAGTTAAGTCAGCAGGCAGCTTTGAGCGGGCAGCAGCAGGGATTACATCTGCATGGCAGTGGCTGAAAGGGGCAGGAACAGAGCCGCATGACCCAGCAGCTCTCCCAGGTGGAGCAGCCAGCTGTCTGCCAGCAGCAAGCAGAGCCAGGCCACACTGGGCCAGGCAGCTCTGCAGCCTTCAGGGACTGCTCCCATCCAGCCAAGCACCACCTCAGCTGTGCAAACATTGCCTCATCCAGACAGGACAGACCCAGCAGCAGGAAAAGGAGTCCTCATGAGTGTGTTGAGAGTGAGCAACCAGAAAGCACCACACTCCTCACAGGAGCCTGGGCCCCCCTTGGAGAGGCAGAGGAGGAAAGAGGCTCAGAGAACCCAGGAGCAGCTGAGCAGGAAGAGGGCTATTTTCATGGAGTCTGGACAGAGGGATGGCCCATGTTGTCTGGGAATTCGCTTTACCCTTCACCAGGGGCTCCAGCTCTGCTCCAGAGGTGGAGCCTGGTGACCTGGGCAGTGCCCCCATCTCCCCAGCAACCGCAGATCTGCTAAAAGCCCAGACTGGTGTCCCCACCCCTTCTTCATGACCAGAGCCCTTGGAAAGTACTCCCGACCCCCAACACCATCTGCCTGATGTCAGCCAGGCCCTGCTCAGTCCAGGCTGCCCATGGCCTGGATGGGCTCAATTGATTTGAGACACAGGTTCCTCCATGACACCTGACTTAATAAAGACACATCTCAGAGTACCAAATGCCACGCCCTACTCAGAGCTGAGAAGGTTTTCAAATACATCACAGAGGAGAGCAAAGCAGAAATCCTGAGGGTGCCGTGATCCACCAGTTTCCTGGCTGAACACAGGAAGTAGCTGATCCTAATTCAGGGAGACAGCCTGAGGAAGCCATGCTGACAAGGGAGAGAGCTGCTGTGTCTCTATTACTCTTCTCAGCACAATAAAAAGAAGAGAGAAAAGAGTGGTTATAGAGAGGATGGAAGTACATAAATTCCAAAACAGGGGAAAGAAAACTTTAGAGAAGTTTGCTTAAGAAAATAAAGTGATGGGGCTGGCATTGTGGCCTAGTGGAAAAAGCCACAGCCTGCAATGCTGGCATCCCAGAGGTCTGCTTCACTTCTGACATGGCTCCATGCAATGGCCCTGGAAAAGAAGTGAAAGATGGCCCACGTTCTTGGGCCCCATCCACCAATGCAGGAGACCTGGAAGCAGCTCCTGGATTTGGCCTGGCAAAGCCCTGGCCATTACAGCTATCTGGGAAGTGAACCAATAGACAGAACATCTCTCTTTCTCTGTCTCTCCCTCTTCCTGTTTAACTCTGATTATCACATATATAAAGGTTTTTTTTTAGAAAGAAAAGTAAATGAAGCCAATCTTTAATATGGGATGTAAAACAACATCAGTTCATAAATTCTCACCAGGCTTGAAGCAAACTGCCCTGTCCACCCACAGCCCAAATGTTTTTGTAAGACTTATTTATTTATTTGAAAGAGTTAAACACAGAGAGAAGGAGAGACAGAGAGGTCTTCCATCCGCTGGTTCACTCCCCAATTGGCCAAAATGACTGGAGCAACAACACCAATCTGAAGGCAGGAGCCAGGAGCTTTTTCTGGGTCTCCCACGTGGGTGCAGGGTTCCAAGGGCTTGGGCCATCTTCCAATGCTTTCCCAGACCATAGCAGAGTTGGATTGGAAGTGGAGCAGCCAGTTCTCAAACCAGTACCCATAGGGGATTCCGGCATTGCAGGTAACAGCCTTACCCGTGATGCCACAGTGCCGGACACCCAACTTTTTCAAAACACAATGATTTTCTGGTTAAATTTGAGTAGAAGATTATAGGGCTCAGCACTCCAAGTCTCCAAGCACAAAATAAATATTTAGTTGTCACTCTGGCCGAATGTAGCCAGAGTCCAATCAGGCACTTGAAAAACTTGAGAACAGCTATTTCTTAAGTTGTAGACATGAAATATGGGGCAGTCACACAGGACAGCTGTGTCCAATGTTCAAAGTGAAACCCAGGACAGCAAGCCTGTTATATCCCAAGAGAAGTCAGCTTTCCAGTCCATTAAAGGGAAGCCCCAGGAAAACACAGCTGCTTGAAATGTGAGATGGATGCTTTATGGATGACTGATGACACCTCCATCCTTCTCTGAAAAATATTCTGAGGTGGACAAGGGCTGAGAGTTGTGAAAATAGAATCCCATGCAGTCTGTTAAGTGTGAAACAACAGAAACCCTGGAAAATAATTCCGAGGTCAGAGAGGCATAAGGAGGAAAGCAAAGACATGAGGGATGGATGGATGGATGGATGGATGGATGGATGGATGCCATCTCTTCCACCATATTCCACAGGAACTTACACTTGCTAAAGCAGGGGCATTCATTCCACTGCCAAAGGACTGCAAAGGTAGCACAAGTTGGCTGTCTCAAAGGTGCCCACATTATGTCCATCAGCATCTCTGCCAATGGCCAATGTCCTACAAGAATCAGTCTTCCCAGAGGGACAGAAGCTGACTGGCAATTTGGATCAAAGAGCCAATATTCCTGGAAAATCATGCTCTTCCCAGACCAGCAGTAACAGCAAATAGAAACAGAGAGAATGCAGAGAAAGTCAGGTGCAGAAAAACAGGGAAGCCACAATGGCTGAGCTCCATCTTGCTGGCTTCCAGATGCTCAGGCGAGAGCCACCACAGGCCTTAGGAGCCAGTGGGCAGCAGCAGCAGAGCCCTGTCACTCAGGAAATCCCACAGATGATGTCCTGGGATCTACACACAGCTGACTTTGGTCTGCACACACGCTGGGTAAAATGCAGTTAAGCCAAGCCAAAAAAAAAAAAAAGAAAGAAAGAAAGAAAGAAAGAAAGAAAGAAAGAAAGAAAGAAAGAAAGAAAGAAAAAAAAACCTGAAAAACCTTCAGCTACACCATGCATGGTGGGCCTGATTCAGAGCCCAGTTTCCAGCTGTGTGTTTCCCCCACCCATGCATCTTCTCTTCATCTCCCCAGACAAGGCTCAAACACAGGGGAATCCCCATATCACACTCATCTGCACAAGGAACATCTGTACATGTGAGTCAGTGTGCAAACACACGGATACCTCCAATACTGTGGCACAGACACAAACATCTCCTGTGTCTCTTTTCAGAAACAGCTTCTATGTGAGCCAACAGACCCTGGAACTGACCAGAGTTAGAACAGACTTCTTTCCCTTTCCCTTGTAACATTAAGACTGCACCTTTTCAATGCTACCGACAGCATTTCCAAATGTCTATGGAGGAGCTGGCTCCATGGCACAGAGGGTTATGCCACTGCCTCCAATGCTGGCATCCCCTATGAACACTACTCAAGACCTACTTGCTCTGCTTCTGATCCAGCTCCCTGCTCACACACCTGGGAAAGCAGCAGAAGATAGATTCTGTATTTGGGTCCTTGCCACCCACATGGGAGACCCAGATGGAGTTCTGGGTCCCTCTGTCTCTCTGTTTCTCTCTTCTTCTCTGTGTCACTCTGCCTTTCCATAAATAAAATAAATCTTTAAAATGTACATTGGGTGAGAGATGAGAGAAAGGTTATCACATTAACAGCCAAGATAATATAAGCTGATTTCTAGGACTTATTAACTTGAAAAACATAAATTAAACAGAAACTAAATGAAACTCAAAATGTAACCAAAAAATCATCATTTGCTACAAATTACAATCCTTACATGCAGAGCTGTAACTGAAAAAATGTTACTACCTCTTTAAAAATGCAAAATGAAGTACTTTGGTTACTGCCTCCAAATGAAGCCTCCATTAAGCTGTAGCTGAATC
Organism: Lepus europaeus; assembly: GCF_033115175.1. Lineage (NCBI taxonomy): Eukaryota > Metazoa > Chordata > Mammalia > Lagomorpha > Leporidae > Lepus > Lepus europaeus. The sequence goes on from NC_084829.1 coordinate 28,599,993, forward strand.
CTCCCACTAACTGGAGTTCAAGGACAAGGCTTCCTTCTCCATCCCACAGTAGATGCCAGTGGCTGCTACTAACGGGAAGATGAATGGACACCATCAGCTTCCTCACAGGGTGCCTTTCCTAGAGACAACACTGCTAAATCACCAGAGCATGTATCTCATATTAAAAACTTCTCTTCCAGATGCTAAATACCTTGCATGTTACACTCCAGCAGCACAGGGTATGATCTGCCGAGGACAGCCAGCCAGCTGGACAGCTCTAGGAATCCTGTTCCTGGCTGTTTCCCTGGGAGATGACAGGACATGGTTGCTCAGAATGCCGGCTTGAAGCAGCTCCTCCCAGCAGCAACACACAACTGCTGGTCCATCAGAGGCACCATGACAGGAAGCAGCCTGGAGACAAGCAAATCCCATACTGGGGCTGAGAGGAGTCACGTGGCAACCTTCACACCCACTGCCTAGAGTCCCTTCTGCTCCTCCCTCCTAGGCAAACTCATTATGGGCAATCAGGTCATCAACAGGGAATCAGGTGACAGTACTAATCTAACAGAACTGGTTACTCTCCTGACAATTCCACTACGCACAAGAGAGAAAGGTCTTCCTTTGCCATCGGTTCACCCTCCAATGGCCGCCGCGGTAGGCGCACTGCAGCCGGCGCACCGTGCTGTTCCGATGGCAGGAGCCAGGTGCTTCTCCTGGTCTCCCATGGGGTGCAGGTCCCAAGCACTTGGGCCATCCTCCACTGCACTCCCTGGCCACAGCAGAGAGCTGGCCTGGAAGAGGGGCAACCGGGACAGGATCGGTGCCCCGACCGGGACTAGAACCTGGTGTGCTGGTGCCGCAAGGCGGAGGATTAGCCTGTTAAGCCATGGCTCCAGCTCATATTTTCTTAGGCCACATCTCTTTCCCCCCTGCGTGGGCATCTCTGTGGGGGAAAGAGGGTGCTTATTTCTGGTCCTTTTTTTGTCTTACCAGTCCTCACACTTGTACAGAGGCCTCCACAGACCAGTCCTTTGTGCAAATTATTGGTTAGTGTGCTCCCAATGCTGAAAATGTCTTGGGCTTCGGCACCAAACAGAAAATAAGATAACTCAGTGGCCATCTTACTTCCAGCTGCAGGGACTGTAGCACAATCAGAGGGGAGCGGCATTGTGGGGACAGTGAAGAAGAGGAGGAAATGTCAGCAGAGCCCGCAGAGCCCTAGCTGCCCCAAGTGCCCGTGGGGACCCCACCTTGTGGGCTGTGTGCCTGTGGAGTGGGGGCCGCAGGGCTGAGCCATCCACTGCAGCCCTGGGCTCCCTGCTGGGGGCCACCTAGCCCTGCTCCATGGGAACCACTGCAAAATGGCCTGGTAAGTCTGAGGTCGCATGGGCACCAAAGAGGAAGCTAGCTCTTAACTCCAGTTCCTGGCAGTCTCTCGCCTGCGTGCACGCAGACCACTGACCCAACTCTGCACTGTGGCATTTCTCAGAAAGTCTCTGATGCAAAACGTCTATCTGGTTGTAATGTGTTGTTGTTGCTGTTATTTTTGTTTCTGTATTTTTTTTTTGCCTTTAGGTAGTTTTATCTACCCGAGAGGAGGGGTCCCTGCCGTACTTAGAAGAATATAAAAATGAACTCTCCCACCCCACCCCTCCGATTGTGGTCCAATTATAAAATAAAAAGCGAGACCTTTAAAAACCTAGTACACCTCCTGAAAACCAGCATTCAGCTCGAATAAGACTCTACTTTCGCTTCACGCAATCAAACTTCTGCCTTTTGGCAACCTTTTCCCTGCCATTTATTGCTACACTGAGCCGAAGAAATGAACCCACCGATCCGTTCCAGTAACGCTGAACACCCCACACACACCTTGCAAGACCGGGAACACCCCCTCAGACACCGTAAATAAAAGGCATGAAGGAAACTTGAGAAAAGGGGAGACGCGGGAGCCCCAGAGCATTGGGAAATGCGGGACAGCCTGGGTCCCTCTCAATCCCTGCCGCCGCCCGATGGCACCCAGCGAGCCGGGACCCCCAGCCGCCAGCAGCCCTGGCACCCAACCCCTCTGCATGGTCTCCATATCTGCCGTGAGAATTCCTGGGGAGCCCGGCAGTTCCCTTCAGGACGCGCAGGGAAGCAAAGGGATGTGCGGGAATGGTAATGGCCATGGCTACAGACCAACAGCAGAGGAAGGAGAAGCAGCAGGGGTCGCCCCGGGTGTTGTGTTCGCAAACTGCCTGGGACCGCAGGTGCAGAGTAACAGACTCCCTGAGCCAGAGCCAAGTCACTGCCCTGCCTCCCAGCGCTGGCTCTGGTCAGTGAACCAACTTCCGCAATCCTGGAGCTCAGCTCCACCTGTGCGCATGCGGGCTCCAAGGTACACACAAGCACACAGGCGCTCTGGTACGCAGGACGCCAGGCCACAAGGGACTCTGGGAAATGGAGTCCAGGACCAAGGCTTGGCTGCAGACCAGACTTGCTGGCCATCCTCAAGGGCTTTACAGTCTCCAGCAGGTGGAGACACAATAGCAACTAAGAGCCTTTGCTTTTGTTTCCATCTCTCCACTCTTCCCCTCCAAAAATTTCAAAGATAGGTTGCTGCCCTTATTCCTTTTTTCAACCAACATCCTTTTTCAAATGTTCTTATAAAACTTTTATTTAATAAAGTTCAAAAGTACAACTTTTGAATTATAGCGGGTTTTTCCGCCCGTAACCACACTCCCACCTGCAAACCATCCCGTCTCTTACTCTTTTCCCATCCCATTCTTCATTAAGATTCATTTTTAATTCTCTTTATATGCAGAAGATCAACTTAATATATACTAAGTAAAGATTTCAACAGTTTGCACCCACACACACACAAACGGTACAGTACTGTTTGAAGACAAGTTTTACCATTAATTCGCATAGTACAACACATTAAGTACAGAGATCCTAGGTGGGGAGGAAGTGCACAATGACTCCCATTGTTGATTTAACAATGGACATTCTCCATTCTGTTGGTTGCCTCTTCACTTTCCTGACTGTTTCTTTTGCAGTGCAGAAACTTCTCAATTTGATGCAATCCCAAATGTTAATTTTGTTTTTGACTGCCTGTGCTTCTGGAGTATTTTCCAAGAAGTCTTTGCCTGTGCCTATATTATATTATATAATATTTGCAAACTATACTACAGATAAAGGGTTGATAACCAGAATCTACAAAGAAATCAAGAAAATCCACAACAACAAAACAAACAACCCACTTAAGAGTTGGGCCAAGGACCTCAATAGACATTTTTCCAAAGAAGAAATCCAAATGGCCAACAGACACATGAAAAAATGTTCAAGATCACTAGCAATCAGAGAAATGCAAATCAAAACCACAATGAGGTTTCACCTCACCCCGGTGAGAATGGCTCACATTCAGAAATCTACCAACAACAGATGCTGGAGAGGATGTGGGGAAAAAGGGACACTAACCCACTGTTGGTGGGAATGCAAACTGGTTAAGCCACTATGGAAATCTGTCTGGCGATTCCTCAGAAACCTGAACATAACCCTACCATACAATCCAGCCATCCCACTCCTTGGAATTTACCCAAGGGAAATTAATTTGGCTAATAAAAAAGCCATCTGCACATTAATGTTTATTGCAACTCAATTCACAATAGCTAAGACCTGGAACCAACCCAAATGCCCATCAACAGTAAACTGGATAAAGAAATTATGGGACATGTACTCCATAGAATATTATACAGCAGTAAGGAACAATGAAACCCAGTCATTTGCAACAAGATGGAGGAATCTGGAAAACATCATGCTGAGTGAATTAAGCCAGTCCCAAAGAGACAAATATCATTTGTTTTCCCTGATCGGCAACAACTGAGCACCAAAGGGGAAACCTGTTGAAGTGAAATGGACACTAAAAGAAACAATGAACTGATCAGCTCTTGTTCTGACTCTAGATGTACAATGTACTACTTTATCCTTTTTAGTATTTGTTGTTGTTTTTGTTGTTGTTGTTCTAGTACTAGTGGTTGAACTCTGTAATTAACACACAATTATTCTTAGGTGTTTAAATTTTAACTGAAAGGTGATCCCTGTTAAATTTCAGAGTGGAAAAAGAGAGGGAGGAGATGTATAATTTGGGACATGCACAATCAGACTTGCTGCAAATGGTGGAGTTAGAAATGTACCAGGGGATTCCAATAGAATCCCATCAAGGTGGCATGTACCAATGCCATGTCACTAGTCCAAGTGATCAATTTCAGTTCACATTAGATGGCTCGGATAGGTCTACGAGTCAAAGGGATCACACAAACAAGACAAGTGTCTGCTAATACTAACTGATAGAATCAAAAAGGGAGAGAAAGATCCAACATGGGAAGTGGGATACACAGCAGACTCATAGAATGGCAAACGTCCTAAACAACACTCTGGACTCAGAATCAGCCCTTAAGGCATTTGGATCTGACTGAAGAGCCCATGAGAGTATTGTAGGCATGGAAAGCCAAGATACCATGCAAAAGAAAAAAAGAAGAAGACCTAAATGAAAGATCTCTGTGAGTGAGATCCCAGTGGAAAGAACGGGGCTATCAAAGAAGGAGATACCTTTCTCTGAAGGGAGGAGAGAACTTCCACTTTGACTATGACCCTATCAGAATAAGATCAAAGTCAGCGAACTCTAAAGGCTTCCATAGCCCTGGCAACTCATGACTAGAGCCTAGGGAGATTACTGACGCCATGAACAGGAGTGTCAAATTGTTAAGTCAGCAACAGGAGTCACTGTGTACTTACATCCCATGTGGGATCTGTCCTTAATGTGTTGTCTAATGTGCAGTGATGCTATAACTAGTACTGAAACAGTATTTTTACACTTTGTGTTTCTGCGTGGGTACACTGATGAGATCTTTACTAATTATATACTGAATCGATCTTCTGTATATAAAGATAATTGGAAATGAAAAAAGGAAAAACCTGGTGTTAAATTGGAAATGGCATAGAAAATTAATTAATTTTTTAAAAAAATATATTATGTAAGATCTCTGTCTTTAGTGTGCTGTACACTGTTATTTAATGCTATAACTAGTACTCCAACAGTATTTTTTTTCACTTTGTGTTGCTATATGGGGGCAAACTGTTGAAATCATTACCTAATATATACTAAACTGATCGTTTGTATATAAAGAGAATTGAAAATGAATCATGATGTGATTGGAAGGGGAGAGGGAGCGGGAAAGGGGAGGGTTATGGGTGGGAGGGAAATTTTGGGAGGGGGAACCCATTGTAACCCATAAGCTGTACTTTGGAAATTTATATTCATTAAATAAAAGTTTAATTTTAAAAAAAATGAACAATGGACATTCTTATTTATGAGGTCAGTAATCGCCTGAGGCACTTGTCATGAGCTGCCTAGGCCACAGAAGCCTCTTGAGTTCACAACCTCCGACCTTATTCAGATAAAGCCATAAGCAAAGTGGAAGTTCTCTCCTCTCTTCAGAGAAATTGAACCAACATCCTTAAGAGTGACACCCAGTGAGGCTGACCCCAATTTCAGGATGCTTTATAAATTCTGCCTTCTTCCAAATGTACCTTACCTGCTGCTTTCCTGGAGGATTTCTCTGGGTTTTTATCTGTAACAGTCAAATAATAAATGAGAATGAATGCAAAATAATTTTTGATGAGTTGCAGAGGGGAAAGCTTAGCATCCAGATTTTTTTTTAAACTTTTATTTAATGAATATAAATTTCCAGTGTACAGCTTATGGATTACAATGGCTTCCCCCCCCCATAACTTCCCTTCCACCCACAACCCTCCCCTCTCCCGCTCCCTCTCCCCTTCCATTTGCATCAAGATTCATTTTCAATTCTCTTTATATACAGAAGATCAATTTAGTATAAAGATTTCAACAGTTTGCACCCACATAGAAACACAAAGTGAAACATACTGTTTGAGTACTAGTTACAGCATTAAATCACAATGTACAGCACATTAAGGACAGAGATCCCACCTGAGGAGCAAGTGCACAGTGGCTCCTGTTGTTGACCCAACAAATTGACACTCTAGTTTATGGCGCCAGTAACCATCCTAGGCTGTCGTCATGAGTTGCCAAGGCTATGGAAGCCTTCCAAATTTGCCAACTCTGATCATATTTAGACAAGGTCATAAATGACAGAGTGAGGATAGTAACCAATGATCCTAAGAGTGGCATTTACCAGGTCTGAACAATTATACAGCATTAAGTGGGGAAGAGGACCATCAGTACACACAGGTTGGGAGTAGAGCCATTGGTGGTAGAGTAGAGGTTATGATTACAAAGGAATGAGGCCCAAGTGCACTAGACAGGGCCTAGAACAAAGGACAGAGTCATTATTAGAGGAGCTAAGAAAGGTGCTGTCTAAGCTACAATTAAGTTTTCTGATTGAGAGGCAAATAGAACCTGATAGAAGGGGCTTGATAATAATCTGTTGGGCTTTAGGCCTTGTAAATTCAGAGGCCCAGACCTATCTATCTCTTCACATGGGGTATATCCTAAGGGAGGTGTGAACCTCCTAGGGGAAGGCACTCTGTTGACTTTCATGACTTGGCTGGGCTGGGAGGAGAGCTGGCCAGGTAAAGGCAGGTGGCATCTCTAACAAGAAATTTGCAGTTCTGCCTGCAATGTTGCTGACCCTACTTGACCATCCCCTCAGCTGCAGTGGTCACTTTGGAAGTTGGGCTGAGTGAAGGGCTTTTCAGCTTAGAGCCAATAAGATCTGTGGCTCTGACCTGGGCATCCTTCGACTCCAGGGCAGGTCCATTTCCAGTGATCCAACTCTTGGCAGAGCTGCCATGGCTCTTCACAAGCTGACTTCTGCTGAAGCCCAGGCTTACCACATTGAAAGCCACTGCAGTGGACTGGCCTGTTGGGTCTCCTTGAGGGAAGATCACTGTACAGATCAGCCATTAATAGGCCTGCCACCCATTGCTTCTGATGCCGAGCTTTCTTTTCCTCCTGGTTTGTGTTAAAGCAGACCAGAGGATGCAAGTCAGGGGAGTGCCCGTTTCCCATCTCTAATCTTCGGTGGCCTGAACTACAAGTCTATAGTCACAGGCATGTTCTGTAGTAGTTTTTCTAAGGTAGACAATGCCCATGAGGAAAATTATATTCTCACTTTAAAACTTTCTTTCCCTTTGGTCTGAAAGGGAGGTTTTTTCTACTTACTGTATACTTCGCTGATGGCGAAGTGAATCTAGCTATGAGATTATTATTTGAGTTCTTATTTTGGCTATGCTATTGCAGAAAAATGTTAGCCATCTCTTTTATAAGGTCTAAAGATTAAATTGTGCATCCTACAGATTCCTTCATAATAGAATTACTTTCCTACCTTGAAGAGAATAGAGAAATGAAAGAACAAGTTGGGCTTAGAATAGAGAAATGAGGGAGCAAGTCCTAGATCGCTTGCTGACAATAGCAATATCACATGAATACTTAGCAAACCGTTTCAACCATTAGATAACAACTTAAGAAAACATTTACCAGAAGGTCCAATGCCTTCTATAAATTTTAAGAATCATGTATTTGAAAACACCTCTTAAATATCTAACATGGTGTAGTTTGTTTAACCAGTAAACTTAAGCACAACCATCTAAAATGTTTTTAGTTTCTTTCTACCAACAAGTCTAAAACATATGATACACAGATTCAGGTCCCACAAATTAAAATGTATCTTTGATTGATTTTAGCAGCTTAAATTTATGGACAATCTTATCTATAAGCCATTTAAAATAAAACTCTTAATAAAATTTCCCCATGTGGACATACAATATGTACACACATATAATATAGCATAATAGACCAATATAGCAATTTTAATAATAGCTTTTAAAATCTTTAACTCTTTTTGTAGATTGCCAGTTGATTTGAATTGCTTTTTCTTTTTAGTAACCTCAGTTAACCATACTTTCTCTCAGTTGGTACTGTTAATACATTATTGGCTTCATCTGTTTACAGAGCCATCCCAAAGTACTGAATACAATAAAAGTGGCTGGAAAAAGTCCGTAGGAACCTATAGGAGGACAGCTAAACACAGAACCAACAACGCTTTAGTTTTATGAGCAGCAGATCATATATAACTGTGGATGACAAAAGACTTTAAGTCGCCATGTTTAAAATTATAAACTCATCAACCAACAAGAGGCACTTGCTTACTTCACAGTATTTTTGAAAGCACCTGTAGGATTTTACAAGTATTTAACCCTTTAAGCCTCTGGGGCTTTCTCATTAAGATAACTATCATGTCTAGTAACACAAGATCATTAGACTTTTTAATTCTCAAACATTTGTATTAATAGCATTTTCCATTATAGAAACTTAAAGTCTGGTACCACATGACATCTTGACAGTACTTCTAATATACTCCAAATAGACTGATTAGTTGGTGTCTCTATAAGATGAGAGACATAGGTCCTTCGATTTTTTCAGTTGGGCCCAAACTGGAAAAACCAAAGTCCAGGATTTACTGGAAATTTTAGAGACCAGATTGTTTGAAACTTTGATTTTTTGAATGCCTGTCAAGAATGCCAAGAAGGCTCAAAATCCAAAATATCTGGTTGAACTAAGATTTCTTAAAATCATGACATAACATAGACCAAATTTGATCATTGTTACAAGGTGATTATTCAAATTTTTGAAAAAAGCACATATTTCAATAACCCATAGCTCTTAATAAAAATTCAGCTGTTTTTGAACAATTAGAATTTAACAGATATCAAGAGAACATAATAGATTACTTTAACACATTGCTTCCACAGAGCATCAGAGTTTAATTCTATGTCAAAGAGAAATTGAGCTTCCTGTGATCTTTTGCTGTGAGGTTTCCTTCCTTTACCTTCTTTCATATTGGTGACCATGTTTCTGTGTTTCTGTGTGTAAGACATCTTTAAGCATCTTTTGCAGGGCAGGATGAGTGGCAACAAATTCTTTCAGTTTCTGTTTGCTATGAAAAGTCTTAATTTCACCTTCATTCACAAATGAGAGCTTTGCAGGATATAGTATTCTGGGCTGGCAGTTTTTCTCTCTTAGTACCTGGGCTATGTCTCGCCATTCCCTTCTAGCTTGTAGGGTTTCTGATGAGAAGTCTGCTGTGAGTCTAATTGGAGATCCTCTAAGAGTGATCTGACGTTTCTCTCTTGCACCTTTTAGGATCTTTTCTTTATGTTTCACTGTGGTGAGTTTGATTACAACATGTCGTGGTGAGGATCTCTTTTGGTCATGTTTATTAGGGGTTCTATAAGCTTCCTGTACTAAGATGCCTCTGTCCTTCTCCAAACCTGGGAAATTTTCTGCTAGTATCTCACTGAAAATGCCTTCTAATCCTTTCTCCCTCTCCATGCCTTCAGGAACTCCTAGAACCCGAATGTTGGGTTTTTTAATAGTATCCTGTAGATTCCCGACAATATTTTTTAGATTTCTAATTTCTTCTTCTTTTCTTTGGTTTGCCTGTTTCCTTTCCTGTTCTCTGTCTTCTAAGTCTGATATTCTCTCTTCTGCTTCGCCCATTCTGTTTTTAAGGCTCTCTAATGTGTTTGTCATTTGCTCTATTGAATTCTTCATTTCATTATGATTTCTAGTCACTATCAGAATTTCTTGTTCCACTAGTTGTTTCATTTCATTTTGATTCCTCCTTAATATTTCACTTTCACGAGAGAGATTTTCTATCTTGTCCATGAAGGATTTCTGTAGTTCAAGAATTTGTTTTTGAGAACTTCTTAATGTTCTTATCAATTTTTTGAGATCCGCTTCTTGCATTTCTTCGATCTCATCATCTTCATAATCTTGAATTGGGGTGTCTTTTTCATTTGGGGGCATCATAGTTTCTTCCTTGTTCTTGTTAGCTTGGTTTTTGCATTTGTTGTTTGGCATGTTGGAGATATTTGGTTTCTTCACTGTGGTGTTTTTTCTTGTTACACTATGGCTCTATATTAAGTGGACTGTCTGCTTTCAGTGGTGCCTTAGAGGCTTGAGATGAGTGTGGACTGAGAGCTGTGTTTGGTTCCTCAGGGTTGAGGGTGTGTCAAGGATGACACTCCCAGGTTAGGTGCGGTAAATCTCTCTTTCTTTTTTTGATTTAAAAGGGAAGTAATTCCACACAGCTGAACGTAATTGGAGGTAGTTAGCAGGTAAATGATATACCCACAGGAGCCAGAGTTCGGAAGCTCTTTCCCAAGGACCACACAGGGAATCTCTGCTGCCCTCAGTGTGGGCTCCAATTCTCCTGCAGTCTCCCACTGGGTTGCCAAGTTAGATGCTAATCTCCTGTTATTTCACCCCTCCCCCCAGAGTCAGGTTTTTCTGCTAGGCTCAGGGCTGGTGCAGACCTGAGGTCGCCCTGCTTATGACGTATGTCCAAAATGGCGCCTGCTCTGTCTTGCTCGCCTTTGAGAGGTGAGCGGAGAGAGAGAAACTTGTGTCCGTATCAGTCACTTTTTAAATATTTTTTCTCTCTCTTCTAGTTAGCCTGGTGAACTTTTCCCCACGGAGTTTCAAGCCTCGTTCCCTCTAGCCTCCTCTTTCCGCTTGCCTGCTGGTATCTCGGGCTATGGAGGTTCGGCTCACCTCGCGTTCCAGCGCTGGTGCGTTGAGTCTGCTGCTGGTGTCCCGAACTTGGGCTTCCACGCTCTCCACGCAGGTCCACTGTGAATCACTAGTTCCGGAAGAGTTTCCTCTGCTGTTTCATCCCCTACTCTTCCTTGACCTTGCAGTATCTCCACTTATATTAAACTTTCTCTCCCCCCGGACTAAGTGTGCTTCCTGCCTATTCTGCCATCTTGCCGCCTCTGAGCATCCAGATTTGAGAATAAAATTTGTATTGGTGTTTTATTGATGTTTGGCATTTATTTTCAGATCATTTTACATCATCCTTTAGTTCACCAAGTACAGGAAGATAAACAGGAGACCTGGATAGAGAACTAACATTCCTGAGAGACTAAATGCCTTACATCATATCTTTTAGCCCATAGATTAATTCTGGAGACCATATTATCACTAATTTGCTAAGAGGAGACTCAGGTGGAAAAGATTTTGTCATTTGCCCACGGGGAATATAGACTTTTAGACTAGAAGGAACACCAGCTGAAGTCTAACACAGCTTAAGAAATCATTGCTTTGTCTTAGGGCTCAGTTTCTCAAACCTCACATTTCCCAGCTGGAAAAAAAATGAGAGGACCAGCAATGCAGCACAGTGGCTTAAGACACCAGCTGCAAGGCTGGCATTCCATATGGGTGCTGCTTTGAGTCTCTACTGCTCCACTTCTAATCCCCTTCCCTGCAAGTGTGGCTGATAAAGCAGTTTACGGTGGCTCAAGTCATTGGGCCCCTGCACACAAATAGGAGACCCAGGTGGAGTTCTAGGCTTCTGGCTTCAACCTGCTGCAGCCCTGGCTATTGTGGCCATGTGGGGAGTGAGCCTTCAGATGAAAGATCGCTCTCTCTGACCCCTCCCTCTATTACTCTGCCTTCCAATTAAATAATTCTTTCCCAAAAATGTGAGAAAGAGGAAGAATACCTGCAGAAGAACACACTGCAGAAAACCACGTAGGATTGCAAATTGTCTAAAAAATGAATTACACTCAAAGTCTCACTCTTATTATTTCATGGTCCTTTTTTTACGGTTAATGTTAAGGTAACAACTGTGCTCAGATATGCGTGTGTTATTTGTATGTTGAGTTTTTAATTAGAAGCTGTTTAGATAAATAGTTAACTGGATCATTTGCAGTTCTCTGTCTGTGCCTTCTGTCTCTTGTTCACAAGATTAGCATTGCTTGGTTTGGACGGTTTAAATCTTCAGCCATTCACTTCACACTTAGTATTTACTACACAAGGAAATATCGTTTGCCTGGTTCATTCTTTCCTGTCAGACTGCAGACTTCATGAGAGCAAGAACCGTGTTTGATTTCCTTGACCCGATAACCTCAGAACCTGACAGAGTCTGTCTCTTAGCTGAATGGATAAATGAGGGTGTAAAAATGAACATGGGGCTGGTGGTATGGCACAGTGGGTTAAGCCACTGCCTGTGACACTGGCCCCCCATATGAGTGTCACTTCAAGTCCTAGCTGTTTAACTTCTGATCCAGTTAACTGTTAATGTGTCTGGGAAAGCAATGGAAGATGACCCAAGTACTTGAGCCCCCCATCACCTATGTGGGAGATTTGAATGGAGTCCCAGCTTCTGGCTTTATCTAGCCCAGAAGCATTGTGGCTTTTGTGGCTTTTGGGGGAGTGAACCAGTGGATGGAATCTCTCTCTCTCTCTCTCTCTCTCTCTCTCTCTCTCTCTCTCTCCTTCTCTCTCTATTACTCTATTTTTCAAATAGATAAATCACACACAAACACACACACACACACACACACACACATATATATATATATATATATATATATAATTAAGGGAAGTGTGGTTATCTTCTTGGAATCATACCCACGAAATGCATAAAATCTTTATATTAATAAAAGAGGTTGTGGGTCCAGTGCTGTGGCATACTAGGCTAAGCCTCCACCTGCAGGGCCAGCATCCCCCATACGGGTGCCAGTTCATCTCCCAGCTGCTCCATTCCCTATCCAGCTCTCTGTGTATAGTGTGGGAAAGTGGTAGAAGGTGTCCCAAGGGTTTGGGCCCCTGCACTCATGTGGGAGAAAATGGAAAGCCCCAGTAAGCTGAGCTTGGAGTTGAGATAGAAATGGGTGAAAACTGTTGAGCAAACTGAAGAGCAAATTGTAGAAAACTTCACCCATTAAGAGTCCAACTTATGCCAGTGGACACGTGATGGGTGCCCTGTTCACTCAATCAGGCAGGTAAGTAATAGCTCCATTTTATAATTGAGAAAGCAGGCCAAGAGAAGATGATTTCACTTATTCAACAAATATATGCACAAGGAACTTATAGATGGGTAAGATTTTCCCAAGAAGCTCCAAATATCATAGGAGATAGAGGCAAATCATCATATTACTCGAGGATGCTTAGACAAGGTATAATGAAGCCATACGATCAGTCAGTGTGAGAGGCAGGATTCAAATAGTGGACTATCTGGGTTCGAACTTCACCGCCTTAGTGGGCCAGCTTTTGGTTGTCACCATCCTAACACAGTACAGTTCAGAGGGGTAGTGGTCCTTGCTGCTGGCAGGGAGTTTTTGAGAGCAAAGAGAGGACTTTGGGAATTGGGAAGCGGCATCTACAAGTAATCTAGCAGCAATTCAGACCTAGAAGAGATGGTGATATATGTCTCCAAAGTGAACAAGCCATAGTGATCCTCCCCTTGGGAAAGGCTGACTCCAGAGTCTAGAGGTGACAGTGGTTCTAGCTTTGGGAGCCACTGGAGGCAGGAAACCAAGATTCTTATGAACAAAGCAACCTGAGGACAAGGGAGTAGAAGGCTCTTGAGCTAGGGTTGAGAGGAGTGGGCATATGCGGAATAGCACTGGTGATATGAGAAGGAAGGATGCAAATTCTTGGGTTAGGAGGAGAAAATAAACTGTGACAGGATTGACTGCCTTGCAAAAAGTAAACCTTTGCTTCTTTCTTCCTCTTTGAGCCCCATAGTTCAGGGACCCTGGGCTCCAACATTTCTAGAGATGCGTAGTCTGTGGCCAGTGGATGCATAGCTCAAGCAGGCCTTGTGCATCAGGACAGGCTGTAGGCTTCATTGAGTTTGTGACCCATTCCTCTGGGGCATGTGCATGCACCTCTCTGGACCAGCGGGCAAGGTTGGCTGAATGGCGACAGAGGAAGTGAGGAGAAGAGGTGAGAACTAGATGAGACACAGGAATTACAGTGTGGAGCTGCTCGAGGAAGAGCTCCACTCTTGACTGGTGGCTTCATTTGGTTTCTGATCAAATGGGAGGTTTATAAACCCAAGAGGAAAAAGTCTAATTTAAAAAAATATATTGGGCACTGGCATTGTAGTATAGCAGGTAAAGCCACTGCCTGTGACTCTGGCACCCCAAGTGGACATGAGTTGAAGTCCTGGCTGCTCCACTTCCCATCCAGCTCCCTGTTAATGGTCTCAGAAAAGCAGTGGAAGATGCTCCAAGTAGTTGGGCCCCTGCCACACATGTAGGAGACCTGAAAGTTGCTCCCGGCTCCTGGTTTTGGTACAGCCCAGCCCTTGCCATTGCAACCATCTGGGCAGTGAAGCAGTGGAATGGAAAATCTCTCTCTCTCTCTCTCTCTCTCTCTCTCTCACACACACACACACACACACACATTCAAATAAATAAATAAATTTTTCGAAAACATATTGAACCCCGGCATATGTGTCCCCAGGGAGTTCAGCCTTGCCATGAGGTTTCTCCCAGGGAGGTCGTGCATTCCCAAGCCCGGCAGCTTTCTAGGCTCTTGCAGGCCTGTAGAAACACCAATGTGCTGCTGCACTTGGTTTTGGTCACTGAAATTTTCAACAAATTCATATTAAAACCAAAGAGAAAAGTAAATGGGGCCAAGTGAGTGCTATGGAAGACCTTTCTCTCTGTCTCTCCCTCTCACTGTCTATAACTCTACCTCTCAAATAAACAATTTCTTTTTTTACAAAAGTGATCTGAATGTCTTATTGCTCCTGAACACCGTCACCCCTACAACTTTTGGAACCTCTTCTCTGTATAGCTCATAAAGAAGTATGCATGGAATTTGTACAATGTCCCCATTTTGTGGGAAATGCAACCAAGGCACAGATGCTGCATAGTTCTGACAAGGTTGGCAGCACCCAAGAGAAGGCCCTTCAGGCTTCCAGCAAGAGCAACCTCCCAAACAACATCCAGCAATGGAACCAAAGAGGCTCAGGAGGCTCAGCAGCCCAAGGCACAGGGAATCAAATCATTGAAAACTCTGGTATACTGGGAAAGGAAATGAGAGTGGAAAGATCCAGGCCAACTTTTGAGAAGCAGAGAATTAAAAATAGTGGAACTTTGAATCTTGTTTTCTTCTCTCTCTGGATGGTGGAGGCAGACTGAGGATGGCCGGTGCTGGCCAGGACACAAGAAGCATTTGTTTTCTTTTCTCAGGGAGGAGAAGATATGTGTGAATGAAATGTTCCAGGTCACTGTCGAGAGCACTCACTCACTGCACACAGATCAAGGATTCCCTTGTCACCAGAATCCCCTGTGCCCCCACCAGCTTCTGCCTACAGGTGACACTTGATGAATTCCCATTTGGTCCTTGTGCACCTAGAGTAGCATTAGACTGGGCACTGAGGAATGACGAGAACACCAGTCAAGGCATAGGAGGGGGTAGTGGCTGAGAGACTGAGTATAGGAGACAGACATCATTTTTAAAGATTTTTAATTTACACATAATAATTGTCCATATTTATCAGGCCCCGTGTGATGTTTCAATACATGAAGACCGAATGTAATACTCAGAACAGAGGAATAGGCATTATCTATCACCTCAGACCTTTATGAATTTGTTATTGTGATTAGAACATTCAGAATTCTCTCTTAATAGCTACTTTGGAATACACAATAAATTATTATTGTTAACTGCCATTACCCTGTTGTGCTATAAAATGCTAGAAACCGATTTTTCTCTATAACTAATTTTGTACCCATCAACCAGGTGTACGTAGCATTTCTTCTCCCCATTCCCAGGCTCTGGTAGCCATTCTTTCTGCTTCTGTGAAATCAACATTTTAGCTTCAAGATATGAGACAGAACATGTGGTATTTGTCCTTCTATGGCTGGGTTATTTCACTTAGCATGCCCTGCAGTCCCATCCATGCTTCCAGTGACTGGATTTTTTTAAGATTTATTTTATTTATTTGAAAGGCAGAGTTACAGAAAGAGAGAGGAGGATAGTGCATGGGAGAAAGAGAGAGCAAGAGAGAGATCTTCCATCTGCTTGGTTTACTCCCTAAATGGCTGCAATAGTCAGAGCTGGGCCAGGCCAAAGTCAGAAGCCTGGAACTCCAGCTGAGTCTCTCAAGTGAATATCAGGGGTCCAAGCACTTGGTCCATCTTCTGATGTTTTCACAAACACATGCACAGGGATCTGGATCACAGGTTGAGCAGTCAGAACTGGAGCTGGAGCTCATATGGATGCCAGAGTTGTGGGCATCCCCGAGCATTTCATTCGCTTTTCTGACTAAATAGTATTCCATTGTATATAACATTCATCTGTTCGTGTGTCAATGGACACCTAGGAAACTTCTCTATCTTAGCCATTGTGAGTAATGCTGTGATAACAATGAGATCACAAGAATCTACAGACGAGGGACAGTATTCACTGCAGAAGGCATTCTCAAGGGGAAGGTGCTCAGCAGAGTGGCTTCTCCTGGGGCTTTGGCATTTGGGATAGCTGAAGATGGGTCATGGACCAGCTCCTAAGAGTGAGGGAAAAGATGCAGCCGAGAGGATGCTGGCCAGGATGGAGCTGTGAGAGCAGCAGTCCACCACAAGGTGCCCGAAAATCTAAGCCAGCCTATAGGCATCAGAATGGGGAAAGGAGTTAGGGGAATTACTATCGATCAGGTCCTTATTATGCCAGGCAGGTGCCATGGTCTCCCTTTCATAATAGCTACTTTTGCATGAGCAGCCATTGAGTATCAGGTACTTTCTGTCCATGAACCCACCTACTTCACAGTGGTTACTCTGTGAGTTGGTCATTAAAATCTCCACTGTTAAATTAGGCAACAGGAACTCAGAAAATTTAAGTGGCTTGCCTGAAGTTACACAGTTGGTGCAGACCCAAAATTTGAATCCAATTCTGACTGACTTTGAAGTTAGTGTTTACTATGCTAGTCAGTCAGTCATTCCTCAGTGCCAACACACTCCCCCAGATCTTGGGCACAAGAGATTCCACAGGATAAAAGGACGTCCTGTTAGTCATGATAGGACAGCATGAATTCTGTAACAGGTACCATCCAAATCTCAGGGGTTTAAGGTAATCAATAACTCTCATCAGTGCCACAGTCTGGTGCTGCCTGGAAACGGTGGGGGGTGGGTTGGGTTGATGGACTACTTGTGCAGTCATTCCAGGGTCCAAGTTCATTTCATGGTGTTTCTTGTCCATCTTTTACATCCTTAGAATCTCTTATTGAGTCCTCTGTAATCTTCCAACAGATAAGGGAAAAGGGAATATAAAGGCAGACATTTGGCACAGCAGTTAAGCTGCCCCTTGGGACACCCTCATCCAATTCCAGATGGCCTGGTTCAAATCCCAGGACTTCACCTCCAATTCAGATTCCCTCTAATGCACACTCTAGAAGGTAGAAGGTGATGAGATTAAGTCCTTGGGCCCCTGAACCCCCATGTGGGAGTTTCAGTGTCCCAACTTTGGCCTGACCTAGCCCTGGCTGTTGGTGGGTATTTGAGAGTGAAGCAGCAGATTGAAGATTTTCTCTCTCTCTCTCTCTCTCTCTCTCTCTCTCTCCCTCTCCCTCTCCCTCTCCCTCTCCCTCTCCCTCTCCCTCTCCCTCTCTCTCATAAATGCATACATAAAACTCCAGAGTATAGGGTGGGGGCTCATCTGTTCAACTTCCAAAGGGCCTGGGGAATGTACTTCAGTAGTGAGTCCTATGAGAAGAGGAAAAGGATTCAATGAACATCTGTGCAGTCCCCAGAGTATCAGCTCTGCTGATTTCTTGCCTGCAATTTTAGATGGGATACTTAACCACTCTATGCCTTCACTTCTTCATCTATAGCATTAAGGTAATGATATCATCTATGTTATGTGACAAGATTAAGCAAGGATTAATACACGTGAAACATTTAACACAGAGGCTAGCACACAGTGAGCGCTTGATAAATGCATCAAGCTGTACTGGCGCCATCTTTTAGAGACCATAATGCATGTTAGTGTAGAAGTCCTCAGAAGTCTCAAGGAGAGACTGTTTTTTTATTAAATGTTGATTAACCCAGGCTTTCCCAAACATGTTTGTCCTGCAAAACTGTCTTTTTTTTTTTTTTTTTGGTATGACACCTTTCAGCATCCAGTGAAACTGGTATTTAGTCTTTCTGACAAGTACATCTCTTTGGCTCCATTGGAAAGATAGATGGGTTCTGGGGGAAGTTTAGTAAACCAAGGTCTGAAAATATTGATTCTAGAGAGCATTAAAATTCATCCTCTATTTGTTAAATGCTTATGAAGCATTTCCAGACATACTGACATACTCTGTTAGCTCACTTGGTTATTACTATTATGATTGTACCTTAGCATAGGTACTGTGTATATTATCTATATTACATATATACATATATTCTATATATATGTACATCATATGTGAATACATATATTCATAGGGCTAAAAAATGGAGGCTCAGTGAGGTAAAACCAGTGCCTTCGTCGCAGAGCTGGTAATTGCTAGAGCTGATATCCAAGCCCAAATGTATCTGACCTTGAGAGTCTACAGATTTTTTAAGAAATGGTACTGCAGCCAAGCTCTAAAAACATAGCTCTCCAGTGGCCTTTAAAGAAAGCTGGACCTCAGCGCTAACAAAACACTGGAATAGCTTGCTGCTTTTTGTCAGCCTTCTTGGGGAAGGATAATAGGTGTGTGGTTACCAACAAGCTCTTTGACATTGAGATGTAGGAGAATTTAGAGCATTGTGATTTAGGAATTTTGAGGGGATGTCAGAGGGTTCAGGGTCTGAATTACAGATAAAAGAATATATACCCTACCAACCTAACTAAGGTTATCACAATGTCCCTGTTTGATGTATATATGTTCCCCTTTATTTTTTATACTCTCCAATGTACTCAAGAAACTTTAGAAAATAGAAATGGATCAATTTAAAGTTTTAATTCTGAAAAAAAAACTGCTCTTTGTAATGTACAGGACCATTCTCATTTGACAGGAGACATAGACGCTTACCTGAATCTAGGTTGAAAATGTGATGTAAAAAGTAATTATGATACATATACTTCGCAATTAAAAAAAATCTCATTCTGGACAACTATTTATGCTATACTCGGCAGATCCAATAGGATGTTCATTTCTTTCTGATATTGTTATTAAAAGTTATTCTTTGTAACTTTTTTTGTATTATATGCAACATGTATTTACTTGAATGGAAGAGTGAGAGAGTGAGAGATCTCACATCTGCTGGTTCACTCTTCAAGATTCCTCCATGAACTTGAGCTGGGCCAGGCAGGATCCAGGAACCTGGAGCTCTATTCAGGGCCCTGACTTGGGTGGCCATGGCAGGGACTCCAGGACTAGGATCATGAACCACCTCATTCTCATGTGCATTAGCAAGAAGCTGGGTTAGATGCATAGTTTACAGGGCTCCCAATGGCACTTGGATATCGATGCCATTGTCCCTTGTGGCAGCTTCACCTGCTGCACATTCACGCCTGCTGCAACTTCTGCTTTTTAACTGCTTCCAACTTCTGGAATTCTTTCTTGGTCCTGCTTTTCTGTATTGGAATATTCCTGAATAGAGGATAGGTGTGTGCATCGATTTCACATTCACAGTCATCAATGTTTTCACGAATGGATCAGTACCAACATGTTATAGACGTGACATGCAGATGAGGGATAGGAGAAGAGGAGGAGAATGATATCAACCCAGGACTCTGAGGAACTGCCTGACAATCACTGGTTAGAGTTTTAGCAATCATTTTGCTAATGTGAAATGCAAGGTATACAGGAACAACAGTTTGGTTGAGTAGTGTATCAGCAGTTGAAACCGTTTCTAGAAATGAAATGTGTGACTGCCCTAGTGGTATCTATACTCTGTGTGTGTGTCAAGTCATGGCTTACTTTCTTGCATTCCCATGGAAACCAACTAGTACCCTGGGGGATCTGGAGGGGGAATCCACTGTGGGATCAGGCGATTCGGAGAGAGAGGGAGTTGACTCTACATGAAGCCTTCAGCGTCCTGACACTCTGCACCAGCTTAGTTGCGCCAGACTGCAGGGACCGCTTTCCCAAATCGTCACCAACGCTTAGTCAAGTCCCACTGAGCTTGGAAAGCAACCCAAGTGTGGGGATCCCACATGTGCATGCACACTGAGCACTCCTGGCTGGCCTGCTTGTGTGCACATGCACAGCCCACAGAGCTCATGAGGGAGGCGCGCCTGTGCAGTTGTGTGTGCAGGCGTTGCTTGGCAACACTTACTGTGAGCTCAGAGAAGCACCCGGAGCCCCTGGCTTGCAGCTGCACACAGCTGCCACAGGTTCCTCAGGCCTCGGAGTCTGTGAGAGGTGGCCGCCAGTTTTGGCTCGGGAGAAGGCTTGCTCCTTCCCATTTTGGAAGGGGGGTCAGGTGTGAAAATGGTGGGTAGGATGCAATCCCAGTCTGGGGTCTGCCAGCGCAGGTGAAGCGGCCCCAGACCACCTTAGGTACAGACTTCGTGACCCACCTCCTCCTTGAATAATTCATCCGTTTTCACAGCTTTTGCATAGGCTGTGGAGGTGTTTCTGAGTGTCTAATCATGTCACCTGCAGATATGAACTTTTGGTTTTTCTTTTAATCCTACACCCTGTAAGTGAGAGCCCTGCTTTGTCCAGCCCCTCTAAGAGTGACAGACTTGGTTTGTCCGGGCCCTGTGGCTGTGGCTGTCTTGCTTTGTCCCACCCCTCTGGGCATGGCAAGCCTGCTTTGTACCACCCCTCTGGTTGTAACAGTCTGGCTTATTTCTGCCCCCTGGGAATGAGAACCCTGCTTTATTCTGCCCCTGTGGGAGTGACAGCCATTCTTAGTCCCACCCCCTGGGACTGACAGCTCTGCTTTGTCCCACCCTCTGGGTGTGACAAACCTGCTTTGTAACATCCCCTGAGATGGAAAGCCTGGCTTTGCCCTGCCAATCTGGGTGTGACAGCCCTGCTTCATCCTGCCCCTTTGGGAGTGAGAGCCCAGCTTTGTCCTGGCCCACTGGGAGTGACAGCCCTGCTTTGTACCGCCACCTGGGGCTGACAGCCCTGCTTTGTCCAGCCCCTCTCAGAGTATCTGCCCTGCTTTGTCCCACCCCTCTGGGCATGACAGCCCTGCTTTGTACTGCCCCTCTGGCTGTGGCAACCTTGCTTTGCCCCGCCCCTCTGGTTGTGGCAGTCCTGCTTGCCCCTCACTCAGGGCGTGGCAGCCCTGCTTTCCTTGACCCCTGCAATTGACAGCACTGCTTTGTTCTTCCCCTTGGTGCATGGCAGCCCTGCTTTGTACCACCCCTCCTGTTGTGACAGTCATGCTTGTCCCTGCTCCCTGGGAGTGACAGCCCTGCTTTATTCTGCCCCTGTGGGAGTGACAGCCCTGCTTTGTCCCTGCCCCCTGGGACTGACAGCCCTGCTTTGTCCCGCCCTCTGGGAGTGAAATCCCTGCTTTGTCCCGCCCTCTGGGTGTGAAAGCACTGCTTTATCCCGCCCCTCTGGGAGTGAGAACCCTGCTATATCTTGGCTATCTGGGAATGACAGCCCTGCTTTGTCCCATCCCCTGGGACTGAGAGCCCTGCTTTGTCCATCACCTCTCAGAATAGCTGCCCTGCTTTGTCCCGGCCCTTTGTCTGTGACAGTCTTCTTAGTCCCACCCCTCTGGGTGTGACAGCCCTGCTTTGTACTGCCCCTCTGGCAGTGGCAACCTTGCTTTGTCCCGCCCCTCTGGTTGTGGCAGTCCTGCTTGTCCCTCATTCTGTGCATGGCAGCCCTGCTTTGTACCACCCCTCTTGTTGTGGCAGTGCTGCTTTCTCCCACGCCCTGGGCGTGGTAGCCTTGCTTTCCTTGACCCCAGGGATTGACAGTACTGCTTTGTTCTGCCCCTCTGGGTGTGGCAGCCCTGTTTTGTACCACCCTCTGGGACTGACAACCCTGCTTTGTCCCACCCTCTGGAGTGACAGCCATGCTTTGTACCACCCCCTGAGGTGGACAGCCCGGGTTTGCTCCAGCCCTCTGGGTGTGAAAGCCCTGCTTTATACCGCCCGTTTTGGAGTGAGAGCTCTGCTATATCTTGGCTCTCTGTGAGTGACAGCCCTGCTTTATTCTGCCCCTGTGGGAGTACAGCCCTGCTTAGTCCCTTCCCCTGCACTGAGAGCCCTGCTTTGCCAGCCCCTCTCAGAGTATCTGTCCTGCTTTGTCCAGGCCCTTTGGTTATGGCAATCTTGCTTTGTCTTGCCCCTCTGGGCATGGCAGCCCTGCTTTGTACTGCCCCTCTGGTTGTGACAGTCCTGCTTTGTCCCACGCTCTGGGCATGGCAGCTCTGCTTTCCTTGACCCCTGCAATTGACAGTACTGCTTTGTTCTTCCCCTTGGTGCATGGCAGCCCTGCTTTGTACCACCCCTCTGGTTGTGACAGTCATGCTTGTCCCTGCTCCCTGGGAGTGACAGCCCTGCTTTATTCTGCCCCTGTGGGAGTGACAGCCCTGCTTTGTCCCTGCCCCCTGGGACTGACAGCCCTGCTTTGTCCCGCCCTCTGGGAGTGAAATCCCTGCTTTGTCCCACCCTCTGGGTGTGAAAGCACTGCTTTATCCTGCCCCTTTGGGAGTGAGAACCCTGCTTTGTCCTGGCTCTCTGGGAATGACAGCCCTGCTTTGTCCCATCCCCAGGTACTGAGAGCCCTGCTTTGTCCAGCCCCTCTCAGAATATCTGCCCTGCTTTGTCCCGGCCCTTTGTCTGTGACAGTTTTCTTAGTCCCACCCCTCTGGGTGTGACAGCCCTGCTTTGTACCGCCCCTCTGGCAGTGGCAACCTTGCTTTGTCCCGCCCCTCTGGTTGTGGCAATCCTGCTGGTCCCGCCCTCTGGGAGTGACAGCCATGCTTTGTACCACCCCCTGAGGTGGACAGCCCGGGTTTGCTCCAGCCCTCTGGGTGTGAAAGCCCTGCTTTATACCGCCCATTTTGGAGTGAGAGCTCTGCTATAACTTGGCTCTCTGTGAGTGACAGCCCTGCTTTATTCTGCCCCTGTGGAAGTACAGCCCTGCTTAGTCCCGTCCCCTGGCACTGAGAGCCTTGCTTTGCCAGCCCCTCTCAGAGTATCTGTCCTGCTTTGTCCGGGCCCTTTGGTTATGGCAATCTTGCTTTGTACCGCCCCTCTGGTTGTGGCAGTCCTGCTTTGTCCCATACCCTGTGGGTGCCAGCCCTGCTTTCCCTGACCCCTGTAATTGACAGAACTGCTTTGTTCTGCCCCTCTCGGTGTGGCAGCCATGCTTTCTACCACCTCTCCGGTTTCGACAGTCTTGCTTGGTCCTGCCCCCTGGGAGTGACAGCCCTGCTTTATTCTTCCACTGTGGGAGTGACAGCCATGTTTTGTCCTACCCCCCTTAGAGTGACAGCCCCATGTCTGACTCCTGCTGGCTTTCTCTTTTTTGAACTGCTCTTGAGAAGGCTTTCAATACTCCATGAAATAAGAGCGGTGGGAGTTGATATCTTTGTCTGGTTCCCAGTCTGAGGGGAACTGAAAGATGACTTTGCTCATCTAGTTTTCCCCCATCTGTTCCTCCACTTGAATAATGGGTAAAATCAAGCTTTCGTCCTTTTGGCTTCTCTTCGGATTGTGACTGCTACTTGATAGTCCCAGCAAGTGTTGCTTTCCTGAGTGAGTGGGTAAACGAGTGAATCAGCACAATGCTTCCTGAAGTCGTATTATTGCCCTGTAATGGGAACGAGTGGCCAAACCAGTCATTGGAAAAATGTTGACATTCATGAAAATTTTATGTGAGAAAAGGACATAATGACAAAATGACTTTAGTTGGTTAAACCTGAAAGAATAATCTAGGTGCAATTCATTATATATCTATACCTTTTTTCTCTATGCAGCTTCACCTGCTGCACCTTCATACCTGCTGCAACTTCTGCTTCTTTAACTGCTTCCAGCTTCCGGAATTCTTTCTTGGTACTGCTTTTCTGTATTGGAATAGTCATGAATAGAGGATAGGTTTGTGCATTGGCAGCCATTGGAGGGTGAACCAATGGCAAAGGAAGACCTTGCTCTCTGTCTCTCTCTCACTGTCCACACTGTCCAAACTGCCTGTCAAAAAAGAAATATATATATATATATATATATATATATATATATATATATGGATATTCTTTGTGACATGCTGTTCTCTTCCATATTGTTCATATCGTCATCAACTCCACATCTTGGGAACTTCTCAAACCTATCTTCTTTGCATCATTTTGGCTGCTTTTGTGCTTGCATGCATCCATTCCCAGCTGTCCTGTCACCATAACTTCCAAAAGACCAACCTCAAATTCGTGATCCACTGGGTTGTTCTGGCAATCCATCCAAAAGGCAAGTCTGACCATTTATACCCCTGGATAAAATGCTGCAATGTCTCCTGAGACAGTGGACTAATGTTACCTGTATCCTTACAGAGGGTACCTGGTTCTTGATGAGCTGGTCTCCAACTATACCACATTCCTTTCTAGTCCATGAGGCTCCACTTCATGCTTTCCACTCCATTAGCACTGAAAGGTTTGCGCTTGCAAGCATATGCGATCTGTTGAATGTGTTCATACTCTTCGTTCTCAGTCTCCAATGCTTTTCACCTTCTCTTTCACCCTTCTCACCGGTCAAGGCAGTCTAAGGGCAGACATGTGGCCTAGCAATTAAAAACACATGTATTCCATATTGGGGTACCTGGTTTCATTACCCAGTGCTAGTGACTGAGTCTGGCTTCCTGCCAGCACAGACCTTTGGGAGGCCATAGGTGATAGTTCAAGCAGTTGGGTCCCTAAGAACTTCCAGGAGCAGATGTAGCTAACCTCACCCTAGGCTTACTCTGGACTTACTCTCATTATTCTGGCCACCAGAAGCCAGAGAGCAGAGTGAATTAACTATGGAAGGAAAAAAAAGGAAGTAAATCTTGACTTCCATTTTTTTTACTTTGTAAAAACTTTTTGATATTATTATCCAACTATACTATACACCTCACTTCTCTGTCATTCAAAGCAAGCACATGTGGCTTTCTTTAAGAAACATAAACATTGTTTTCCAGGACATATTTTAGCTGCTTTGGATTCACATGAGAATGTGAAGCAGGAAAAAGCAATTTCATTTATTCAACACACAGTCTTCCCTTTCTGAGTTGCATAAAACATTTCTAGATGCAATACAGCACTCTACATTTGGTAATATAATTCTAGAAGATTCCAAGCTTTTCAGTGTTTGGTCATCATATTTTTTTTTAAAAGGACAATTGGTATTCATGTAGCCTCTCAAAGAATATAGCCTAATTTACAGCTCCCAGAAGTCCTGTTCTCATAGCATACATGTCCTTCATCTCCATGGAAACTAGCCAGCCCTTCATATGCAGGGGTTCTGTACCTGTGTATTCAACCAAGTGCAGACTGAAAATATCTGGCAAAAAGACATCTGTACTAAACATATACAAACTTTGCTTCTTGTCTTTACTGCCCACATCATAGACTCTAACAAGTTCACACAGTGTTTATATTATATTAGGTATTGTAAGGCATCTAGGGATGATTCAAAGTATACAAGAAGAAGAAACTTAAGCATTCTCAGATTCTGAGATCTAAGGGTGGCCCTACAATCAACGACCTGGGGTTCCTGAATGATAACCTAGTCCTGGTATGGTGTCACACTGCTTAGGAAGACTTGCATCTTCAGGATCTTCTATCAGGGGACTTCATATGCAAACAGAAGTTGCCAGTATTACCATAGGTTCTAAAATATTAAAGTATTCTCTAATAACAATAAAGTAAGAACTACACCTAGGATTTACACTACTTTATTTTACCCCTGGAAGGAATACTTTTCAGGCTCACTCTGACACTTTTGGGCTGATGATCTTACTGCAGGTGCTAGGGCTGGGTGCTCAGTGGAAGGAATTTAAGGCTGTCTCTTTAGTTGTGCCTGCCCCAGCACAGGCTTGAACTGCTGATTCCCAGGCTTGCCCTAGAACACTGTAGTCCACACACACACACTGGAATTTGAGGTCTCTCAGAAAACTCAGTTGCTCATTTACCAAACATTTCATGAGCACCGACTCCATGCTGAGCATCCAACTCAGCACAAAAATAGGAAACTGAATTATATGGTTTCTGCTGGGAAGAAGGTTGCATCATACAAAGACAATGATCCAATATGATACAAGTCAAGTTACCCAGTGAATATCTCTATGGGAGGCTACCTGCCCTGTCCTGGGAGGGTCAGAGAAGGCTTCCTGGAGGGGATGACACCTCAGCTGTGCCTGCAGAAGAAGGAATCCGTAAGGGAACAACAGGGAAAGGAACACTCCAAGGAGTTTGGCTAATAAAGGCAAGAAACAGCCACAAAACTCAATGTGCAGAGGTAGCTAGAAGGATGGTGCTTTTCGAGTACAAAGTTGGAATTAGGACGTGGTGAGAAAGGAGGTTAAATGGCATTAAGTGTCAGGAAGAGCACCAGGCCCACCACATAAGACAGCTTGGTGTCTGAATTGCACATGATGGGGAGTCACCACAGGGCTTCAAGAAGAACAAAGACCCCGCTAGGCAGAGAGGCTGCCTGGTAACACACTGCAGGGTGTTTCCTAGGAACATACAGAAGGCAAGAGACTGTGGTTTTATCTTGGGAGAGCAATGGTGTGGTCTGTATACCAGCAGTGGCAGTGGGAATCAGGAAAGGAGAAGGCTTATTGATTCCAAAACTAGGAAACAAACCATAACGAGAAATCAGCAACACTGGGGGATCAGCTGGATGCAGGAGCTGGGGACGGCAGGCATTGAGGATGACTCCCAGGTTCCTGGGTTGGCTGACTCAGTGAATGAGGAACTGGAAGAAACACTCCCAACAGCAGCTCATATTACTCCACTTTTCTTCCAAACAGGCGCTGTAAGAACATCAGAACCAACCTCCTAAGAACTTGAGACTGGCACTATTATCTCTATTTTGTATTTTACTTTTCAAAAAGATTTATTTATTTGAAAGTCAGAGTAAGAGAAAGAGAGGGAGAGACAGACAGAAAAACAGAGAGGGGGCCAGGGCTGTGGCACAGCTGGTAAAGCCACCACCTGTGGCACCACCATCCAAACTGGGCACCAGCTCAAGTCCTGGCTGCTCCACTTCTGATCTAGCTCCCTGCTAATAGCCTGGAAAAGCAGTAAAAAATACACCAAGTTATTGCAGACACAGATGAAACTCCGGCTTTGACCCAGTCCAGTCCTGGCTATTGGAACCATTTGGGAAGTGGACCAGCAGATGGAAGATATTTATTTCCTCTCTCTCTCTCTCTCTCTCTCTCTTTCTCTCTCTCTCTCTCTCTTTCTCATTCTCCCTTTCAAATAAATGATTCTTTTTTGAAGACATACATTTGAGAGAGAGAGAGAGAGACAGACAGACAGAGGGAGACAGAGAGATAGATAGATGGATTTTAGTAGGGAACATTTGGTTTTGTGCTGGCAAACGCAAGTTGGTTCAATATGCAGACAAAACCTCTACGTATTCGTGTATTCTAGGAGAAAGCTAGAGTAACTGCAGGTACAAACATGATACTTATGTTTGCAAATATGACATTTTATCCAGTTGCCCAAGAAAAAGATTTTTCTTTTCTACAAAACCAGTTTGACTGTGATTTTCTGGGTCCACTGCATATGAATTCCACAACACTTTGTCCAGAAATGACTGGATCATACCAGAAATATCCGGTTTTGTTTTGGCTAATGCAATCCCAGATCTTGCTACAGCCTCTGTGTTTGTGTTTTCTGGATATTATCAATCGACTTTATAGTTTTGAATGAATTTTACCTGGGAACATATTGTTTTCTGCTGGCAAATACTAATTGGTTCCATATGGAGACACAAATACACATTTGTGTTTTCTAGGTAGAAAGCTAGAGCAACTGTGGGAGACAAACCTAATATTTGTGTTTCGATACGTAACATATTATCAGCTTGCCCAAGACTAGGACTTTGCTTTTTTCCAAAACTAGTAGAGCTCGCAGAGCCCTAGCTGCCCCAAGTGCCCGTGGGGACCCCACCTTGTGGGTTGTGTGCCTGTGGAGTGGGGGCCGCAGGGCTGAGCCATCCACTGCAGCCCTGGGCTCCCTGCTGGGGGCCACCTAGCCCTGCTCCATGGGAACCACTGCAAAATGGCCTGGTAAGTCTGAGGTCGCATGGGCACCAAAGAGGAAGCTAGCTCTTAACTCCAGTTCCTGGCAGTCACTCGCCTGCGTGCACGCAGACCACTGACCCAACTCTGCACTGTGGCATTTCTCAGAAAGTCTCTGATGCAAAACATCTACCTGGTTGTAATGTGTTGTTGTTGCTGTTATTTTTGTTTCTGTATTTTTTTTTTGCCTTTAGGTAGTTTTATCTACCCGAGAGGAGGGGTCCCTGCCGTACTTAGAAGAATATAAAAATGAACTCTCCCACCCCACCCCTCTGATGGTGGTCCAATTATAAAATAAAAAGCGAGACCTTAAAAACCCTAGTACACCTCCTGAAAACCAGCATTCAGCTCAAATAAGACTCTACTTTCCAAAAATAGTTTGACGGTAATTTTCTGTGTCATTTTCACACAAATTCCACTACACTTGTCCGGATATGACTGGATCAAATCAGAACTATCAGGTTGTGTTGTGGCTATCACAATCCCAGATCTGGCTACAGCCTCTGTGTTTGTGATTTGTGGATATTATCAAAGGAATTTACAGTTTTGAATGAATTTCAGCAGGGAACATTTCATTATCTGCTACCAAACATGAACTGGTTCCACATGGAGACAAAACCTCTGTACATTCGTGTTTTCTAGGGAGAAAGGTAGAGCAAGACCGGCATAAAATATGATATTTTTGTTTGTATACATGACATTTTATGCACTTGCCCAAGAAAAAGACTTTAATTTCTCCAAAACCAGTTTGACTGTAATTTTCTATGTCATTTTCACACAAATGTCACAAAACGTTTTCCGGATATGATTGGATCCAAGAAGAAATATCTGGTTGTGTTGTGGCTCACTCAATTCTAGATCCTCTACCACCTTGTTGTTTGTATTTTCTGGAATTTATCACTGGACTTTATGCTTAGGAAAGAATTTCAGCAGGGAACATTTTGGTATGTGCTGCCAAACACCAATTAGTTCCACATGGAGACAAAACTTTTTGCTCATTCATTTTTATTAGGGAGAAAGCTAGATCAAGCTTGGCAGAAAAAGGTGATATGTGTGTTTGTATACATGAGATTTGCACCACTTGCCCAAGAAAAAGACTTCAATTTCTCCAAAACCAGTTTGACGGTGGTTTTCCATGTCATTTTCACACAAATATCACAAAATGTCCGGATACGACTGGACCAAATCAGAAATATCCGGTTGTATTGTGGCTAACTCAACCCCAGAGCTTGTACAGTCTCCCTGTTTGTGTTTTCTGGATATTATCAATGGACTTTATGGTTTTGAATGAATTTCAGCAGGGAACATTTTGTTTTGTGCTGCCAAACACGAACTGGTTCCACATGGAGACAAAACCTCTATACATTCGTGTTTCCTAGGGATAAAGCTAGAGGAAATCCCGAAAACCCAAATGATATTTGTGCTTGTATACATAACATTTTATCTACTTGCCTGGCAAAAAGACTTTCCTTTTCTCCAAAATCCTTTTCACTGTGATTTTCAAGGTCCATTGCATACGAATTCCACAACATTTTGTCCGGAAACACAGGATCATAGCAGAAATAGCCAGTTGTGTTGTGGCTAACTTAATCCCAGACCTTTCTCCAGCCATGTGTTTGTGCTTTCTGGATATTATAATGGACTTTATGGTTTTGAGTGAATTTGTGCAGGGAACATTTTGTTTTGTGCTGGCAAACGCTCATTGGTTTCACAAGAAGAAAAATTCTCTACACATTCGTGTTTTCTAGGGAGAAAGCTGGAACAACTGTGGGAAACATGATATTTACATTTGTAAGCATGAAATTGAATCCACTTGTCCAAAAACATGACTTTATTATTCTCTAAATCCAGTTTGTGATTTTCTGGGTCCACTGCATATGAATTCCACAACACTTTGTCCAAATGACTGGATCCTACCAGAAATATCCGGTTTTGTTTTAGCTAATGCAATTCCAGATCTTGCTACAGCCTCTGTGTTTGTGTTTTCTGGATATTATCAATCGACTTTAGTTTTGAATGAATTTTACCTGGGAACATATTTTTTTTTTGTGCTGGCCAATAGTAATTGGTTCTATATGGAGACACAAATACACATTTGTGTTTTCTAGGTAGAAAGATTTTGCAACTGTGGGAAATAAACATAATAGTTGCGTTTCTATACGTAACATATTATCAGCTTGCTCAAGAATAGGACTTTGCTTTTGTACAAAACTAGTTTGACGGTTATTTTCTGTGTCATTTTCACACAAATTAACTACAATTTGTCCGGATATGACTAGATCAAGCCAGAAATATCAGTTGTGTTGTGGCTAACTCAAGTCAGATCTTGCTACAGCCTCTGTGTTTGTGTTTTCTGGATATTATCAAAGGAATTTACAGTTTTGAATGAATTTCAGCACGGAACATTTTGTTTTGTGCTGCCAAACAGAAATTCATTCTATATGGATACAAAACCTCTGCACATTCGTGTTTTCTAGGCAGAAATGTTGAAAAGACAGGTAAAAGATATGATATTTGTGTTTGTATACATGACATGCTATCCACTTACCCAAAAAAAAAAAAAACACTTTCATTTCTTGAAAACCAGTTTCATTCTGATGTTCTATGTAACTTTCACACAAATGACACAAAATGTCCGGATACGACTGAATCAAACAAGAAATATCCGGTTGTGTTGTGGCTAACTCAACCCCAGATCTTGCTACAAACTCTGTGTTTGTGTTTTTTGGATATTATCAATGGACTTTATGGTTTTGAATGAATTTCAGCAGGGAACATTTTGTTTTGTGCTGCCAAACACGAACTGGTTCCACATGGAGACAAAACCTCTGCACATTCATGCTTTCTATGGAGAAGGTAGAGCAAGCTTTGCACATAATAAGATATTTGTCTTGTATACATGACATTTTATCCACTTGCCGAAGAAAAGTACTTGAATTTCTCCAAAAGCAGTTTGACTGTGATTTTCTATGTCATTTTCACACAAATGTCACAAAATGTTTTCCGGATATGAATGGATCCAAGAAGAAATATCCGGTTGTGTTGTGGCTAACTCAAGTCCAGATCCTGCTACCGCCTTGTGGTTTGTATTTTCTGGATATTATCAATGGACTTTATGCCTAGGAAGGAATTTCCGCAGGAGACATTTTGGTATGTGCTGCCAAAGACCAATTAGTTCCACATGGAGACAAAACCTTTGCACATTCATGTTTTCCTGGCAGATAGCTAGAGCAAGCTCGGCAAAAAAAGCTGCTATTTGTATTTCTATTCATGAGATTTTCACCACTTGCCCAAGAAAATGACTTTAATTTCTCCAAAACCAGTTTGACTGTGATTTTCTTTTATTTTTTTATTTAATTTTTAAGTTTTATTTAATGAATATAAATTTCCAGTGTACAGCTTATGGATTACAATGGCTTCCCCCCCATAACTTCCCTCCCACCCGCAACCCTCCCCTCTCCCGCCCCCTCTCTTCTTCCATTCACATCAAGATTCATTTTCAATTCTCTTTATATACAGAAGATCAATTTAGTATAAAGATTGCAACAGTTTGCACCCACATAGAAACACAAAGTGAAACATACTGTTTGAGTACTAGTTATAGCATTAAATCAAAATGTACAGCATATTAAGGACAGAGATCCCACATGAGGAGCAAGTGCACAGTGACTCCTGTTGTTGACCCAACAAATTGACACTCTAGTTTATGGCGCCAGTAACCATCCTAGGCTGTCGTCATGAGTTGCCAAGGCTATGGAAGCCTTCCAAGTATGCCGACTCTGATCATATTTAGACAAGGTCATAAAAGACAGAGTGAGGATAGTAACCAATGATCCTAAGAGAGGCATTTACCAGGTTTGAACAATTATACAGCATTAAGTGGGGAAGAGGACCATCAGTACACACAGGTTGGGAGTAGAGCCATTGGTGGTAGAGTAGAGGTTATGATTACAAAGGAATGAGGCCCAAGTGTGCTAGACAGGGTCTAGAACAACGGACAGAGTCATTATTAGAGGAGCTAAGAAAGGTGCTGTCTAAGCTACAAGTAATTTTTCTGATTGAGAGGCAAATAGAACCTGATAGAAGGGGCTTGATAATAATCTGGTGGGCTTTAGGCCTTGTAAGTTAAGAGGCTCAGACCTATCTATCTCTTCACATGGGGTACATCTTAAGGGAGGTGTGAACCTCCTAGGGGAAGGCACTCTGTTGACTTTCATGACTTGGCTGGGCTGGGAGGAGAGCTGGCCAGGTAAAGGCAGGTGGCATCTCTAACAAGAAATTTACAGTTCTGCCTGCAATGTTGCTGACCCTACTTGACCATCCCCTCAGCTGCAGTGGTCACTTTGGAAGTTGGGCTGAGTGAAGGGCTTTTCAGCTTAGAGCCAATAAGATCTGTGGCTCTGACCTGGACATCCTTCGACTCCAGGGCAGGTCCATTTCCAGTGATCCAACTCTTGGCAGAGCTGCCATGGCTCTTCACAAGCTGACTTCTGCTGAAGCCCAGGCTTACCACATTGAAAGCCACTGCAGTGGACTGGCCGGTTGGGTCTCCTTGAGGGCAGATCACTGTACAGATCAGCCAGTAATAGGCCTGCCACCCATTGCTTCTGATGCCTAGCTTTCTTTTCCTCCTGGTTTGTTTGACTGTGATTTTCTATGGCATTTTCACACAAATGTCACAAAATTTTGTCCGGATACGACTGGATCAAACAAGAACTATCCGGTTGTGTTGTGGCTAACTCAACCCCAGATCTTGCTACAACCTCTTTGTTTGTTTTTTTCTGGATATTATCAAAGGGATTTACAGTTTTGAATGAATTTCAGCCGGGAACATTTTGTTTTGTGCTGCCAAACACAAATTGGTTCCACATGGAGACAAAACCTCTGCACAATTGTGTTTTCTAAGGAGTAAGTTAGAGGAAGTCCGGCAAAAAGTATGATATTTGTGTTTGTATACTTGACACTTCATCCACTTCCCCCAAAAAATAAGAATTTAATTTCTCCAAAACCAGTTTGACTGTGATTTTCTATGTCATTTTCACACAATTGACACAAAATGTTTTCCGGATATGATTGGATCCAAGAAGAAACATCCGGTTGTGTTGTGGCTAACTCAAGTCCAGATCCTGCTACTGTCTTGTTGTTTGTATTTTCTGGATATTTTCATTAGACTTTATGCTTAGGAAGGAATTTCAGCAGTGAACATTTTGGTATGTGCTGCCAAACACCAATTAGTTCCACATGGAGACAAAACCTTTGCAGATTCGTGTTTTCCAGGGAGAAAGCTAGAAAAGCTCGGCAAAAAAAGGTGATATTTGTGTTTGTATACATGCGATTTTCACCACTTGCCCAAGAAAATGACTTTAATTTCTCCAAAACTAGTTTGATTGTGATTTTCTATGTAATTTTCACACAAATGTCACAAAAGTTTGTCCGGATACGACTGGATCAAACAAGAACTATCCAGTTTTGTTGTGGCTAACTCAACCCCAGATCTTGCTACAACCTCTGTGTTTGTTTTTTTCTTGATATTATCAAAGGGATTTACAGTTTTGAATGAAATTCAGTAGGGAACATTCTGATTTGTGCTGCCAAAGACCAATTAGTTCCACATGGAGACAAAACCTTTGCACATTCGTGTTTTCTAGGGAGAAAGCTAGAGCAAGCTCGGCAAAAAAAGCTGATGTTTGTGTTTGTATACATGAGATTTTCACCACCTCCCAAGAAAATGACTTTAATTTCTCCAAAACCAGTTTGACTGTGATTTTCTATGTCATTTTCACACAAATGTCACAAAATTTTGTCCAGACATGACTGAATCAAACAAGAAATATCTGGTTGTTTTCTGGCTAACTCAACCCCAGATCTTACTACAACCACTGTGTTTGTGTTTTCTGGATATTATCAAAGGGATTTACAGTTTTGAGTGAATTTCAGCCGGGAACATTTTGTTTTGTGCTGCCAAACACAAATTGGTTCCACATGGAGACAAAACCTCTGCACAATTGTGTTTTCTAAGGAGTAAGTTAGATGAAGTCCGGCAAAAAGTATGATATTTGTTTTTGTATACCTGACACTTCATCCACTTCCCAAAAAAAATAAGAATTTAATTTCTCCAAAACCTGTTTGACTGTGATTTTCTACGTCATTTTCACACAATTGACACAAAATATTTTCCGGATATGATTGGATCCAAGAAGAAATATCCGGTTGTGTTGTGGCTAACTCAAGTCCAGATGCTGCTACGGCCTTGTTTGTATTTTTTGGATATTTTCAATGGACTTTATGCTTAGGAAGGAATTTCAGCAGGGAAGATGTTGGTATGTGCTGCCAAACACCAATTAGTTCCACAAGGAGACAAAACCTTTGCACATTCGTGATTTCTAAGGAGAAAGCAAGAGCAAGCTCAGCAAAAATGGTGATATTGTGTTGGTATACATGACATTTTATCCACTTGCCCATGAAAAAGACTTTAATTTCTCCAAACCCAGTTTGACTGTGATTTTCTATGTCATTTTCACACCAATGTCACAAAATATTTTCTGGATATGATTGCATCCAAGAAGAAATATCCGGTTGTGTTGTGGCTAACTCAAGTCCAGATCCTGCTACCGCTTTGTGGTTTGTATTTTCTGGATATTATCAATGGACTTTATGCTTAGGAAGGAATTTCAGCAGGGAACATTTTGTTTTGTGCTTCCAAACACAAATTGTTTCCACATGGAGATAAAAACCTCTGCACAACCGTATTTTCTGTGGAGTAAGTTAGAGGAAGTCCGGCACAAAATATAATATGTGTGTTTGTATACATGAGATATTCACCACTTGCCCAAAAAAAAAGTCTTTAATTTGTCCAAAACCAGTTTGACTGTGATTTTCTATGGCATTTTCACACAAATGTCACAAAAGTTTGACCGGATACGACTTGATCAAACAAGAAATATCCGGTTGTGTTGTGGCTAACTCAACCCCAGATCTTGCTACAACCTCTGTGTTTGTGTTTTCTGGATGTCTTCAAAGGGATTTACAGTTTTGAATCAATTTCCGCAGGGAACATTTTGTTTTGTGCTGCCAAACACCAATTAGTTCCACAAGGAGACAAAACCTTTGCACATTCGTGTTTTTAGGGAGAAAGCTAGAGCAAGATCAGTAAAAAAGGTGAGATTTGTGTTTGTATACATGAGATTTTCACCACTTGCCCAAAAAAATGACTTTAATTTCTCCAAACTAGTTTGATTGTGATTTTCTATGTCATTTTCACACAAATGTCACAAAATTTTGTCCAGATACGACTGGATCAAACAAGAAATATCCGGTTGTGTTGTAGCTAACTCAACCCCAGATCTTGCTACAACCTCTGTGTTTGTTTTTTTCTGGATATTATTAAAGGAATTTACAGTTTTGAATGAATTTCAGCAGGGAACATTTTGTTTTGTACTGCCAAACACAAATTGGTTCCACATGGAGACAAAACTGCTGCACATTCATGTTTCCTAAGGAGTAAGGTAGAGGAAGTCTGGCAAAAATATGATATTTGTGTTTGTATACATGATATTTTATCAACTTGCCCCAAAAAAAAAAGACTTTAATATCTCTTAAACCAGTTTGACTGTGATTTTCTATGTCATTTTCACACAACTGACACAGAATATTTTCCGGATATGATTGGATCCAAGAAGAAATATCCGATTGTGTTGTGGCTAACTCAAGTCCAGATTCTGCTACGGCTTTGTTGTTTGTATTTTCTGGATATTTTCAATGGACTTTATGCTTAGGAAGGAATTTCCACAGCGAACATTTTGGTATGTGCTGCCAAACACCAATTAGTTCCACATGGACACACAACCTTTGCACATTTGTGTTTTCTAGGGAGAAAGCTAGAGCAAGCTCGGCAAAAAAAGCTGCTATTTGTGTTTCTATTCATGACATTTTCACCACTTGCCCAAGAAAATGACTTTAATTTCTCCAAAACCAGTTTGACTGTGATTTTCTATGTCATTTTCACACAAATGTCACAAAATTTTGTCCGGATACAACTGGATCAAACAAGAACTATCCGGTTTTGTTGTGGCTAACTCAACCCCAGATCTTGATACAACCTCTGGGTTTTGTTTTCTGGATATTAAAAGGAATTTAGAGTTTTGAATGAATTTCAGTAGGGAACATTTTGATTTGTGCTGCCAAACACAAATTAGTTCCCCATGGAGACAAAACCTTTGCACATTCGTGTTTTCTAGGGAGAAAGCTAGAGTAAGCTCAGCAAAAAAAGCTGATGTTTGTGTTTGTATACATGAGATTTTCACCACTTGCCCAAGAAAATGACTTTAATTTCTCCAAAACCAGTTTGACTGTGATTTTCTATGTCATTTTCACACAAAGGTCACAAAATTTTGACCGGACACGACTGGATCAAACAAGAAATATCTGGTTGTGTTATGGCTAACTCAACCCCAGATCTTGCTACAACCACTGTGTTAGTGTTTTCTGGATATTATCAAAGGGATTTACAGTTTTGAGTGAATTTCAGCCGGGAACATTTTGTTTTGTGCTGCCAAACACAAATTGGTTCCACATGCAGACAAAACCTCTGCACAATTGTGTTTTCTAAGGAGTAAGTTAGAGGAAGTCTGGCAAAAAGTATGATATTTGTTTTTGTATACCTGACACTTCATCCACTTCCCCCTAAAAATAAGAATTTAATTTCCAAAACCAGTTTGACTGTGATTTTCTATGTCATTTTCACACAAATGTCACAAAATTTTGTCCGGACACGACTGGATCAAACAAGAAATATCCGGTTGTGTTGTGGCTAACTCAAGCAAAGATCTTGTTACTGCCTTGTGGTTTGTATTTTCTGGATATTATCAATGGACTTAATTCATAGGAAGGAATTTCAGCAGGGAACATTTTGATATGTTTTGCGAAACACAAGTTAGTTCCACATGGATACAAAACCTTTGCACATTCGCGTTTTCTAGGGAGAACGCTAGAGCAAGCTCAGCAAAAAAAGGTGATATTTGTGTTTGTATACATGAGATTTTCACCACTTGCCCAAGAAAAAGACTATAATTTCTCCAATACCAGTTTGACTGTGATTTTCTATGTCATTTTCACACAAATGTCACAAAATTTTGACAGGATACGACTGGATCAAACAAGAAATATCCGGTTGTGTTGTGGCTAACTCAACCCCAGATCTTGCTACAAACTCTGGGTTAGTGTTTTCTGGATATTATCAAAGGAATTTACAGTTTTGAATGAATTTCAGTAGGGAACATTTTGATTTGTGCTGCCAAACACAAATTAGTTCCACATGGAGAGAAAACCTTTGCACATTCGTGTTTTCTAGGGAGAAAGCTAGAGCAAGCTCGGCAAAAAAAGCTGATGTTTGTGTTTGTATACATGAGATTTTCACCACTTGCCCAAGAAAATGACTTTAATTTCTCCAAAACCAGTTTGACTGTGATTTTCTATGTCATTTTCATACAAATGTCACAAAATTTTGTCCGGACACGACTGGATCAAAGAAGAAATATCTGGTTGTGTTGTGGCTAACTCAACCCCAGATCTTGCTACAACCACTGTGTTAGTGTTTTCTGGATATTATCAAAGGGATTTACAGTTTTGAGTGAATTTCAGCCGGGAACATTTTGTTTTGTGCTGCCAAACACAAATTGGTTCCACATGGAGACAAAACCTCTGCACAATTGTGTTTTCTAAGGAGTAAGTTAGATGAAGTCCGGCAAAAAGTATGATATTTGTTTTTGTATACCTGACACTTCATCCAATTCCCCCTAAAAATAAGAATTTAATTTCCAAAACCAGTTTGACTGTGATTTTCTATGTCATTTTCACACAAATGTCACAAAATTTTGTCCGGACACGACTGGATCAAACAAGAAATATCCGGTTGTGTTGTGGCTAACTCAAGCAAAGATCTTGTTACTGCCTTGTGGTTTGTATTTTCTGGATATTATCAATGGACTTAATTCATAGGAAGGAATTTCAGCAGGGAACATTTTGATATGTGCTGCCAAACACAAGTTAGTTCCACGTGGATACAAAACCTTTGCACATTCGCGTTTTCTAGGGAGAACAATAGAGCAAGCTCAGCAAAAAAAGGTGATATTTTGTTTGTATACATGAGTTTTTCACCACTTGCCCAAGAAAATGACTTTAATTTCTCCAAAACTAGTTTGATTGTGATTTTCTATGTCATTTTCACACAAATGTCACTAAAATTTGTCCGGATACGACTGGATCAAACAAGAAATATCCGGTTGTGTTGTAGCTAACTCAACCCCAGATCTTGCTACAACCTCTGTGTTTGTTTTTTTCTGGATATTATCAAAGGAATTTACAGTTTTGAATGAATTTCAGCAGGGAACATTTTGTTTTGTGCTGCCAAACACAAATTAGTTCCACATGGAGACAAAAGCTCTGCACATTCATGTTTTCTAGGGAGTAAGGTAGAGGAAGTTTGGTAAAAAATATAATATTTGTGTTTGTAGACATGACAGTTGATCCACTTGCCCACAAAAAAAGTCTTTAATTTCTCCAAATCCAGTTTGACTGTGATTTTCTATGTCATTTTCACACAAATGTCACAAAGTGTTTTCCGGATATGATTGGATCCAAGAAGAAATATCCGGTTGTGTTGTGGCTAACTCAACCCCAGATCTTGCTACAACTTCTGTGTTTGTGTTTTCTGGATATTACCAAAGGAATTTACAGTTTTGAATGAATTTCAGCAGGGAACATTTTGTTTTGTGCTGCCAAACTCAAATTGGTTCCACATGGAGACAAAACCTCTGCACATTCATGTTTTCTAGGGAGTAAGGTAGAGGACGTCCGGCATAAAATATGATATTTGTGTTTGTATACATGACAGTTGATCCACTTGCACACAAAAAAAGTCTTTAATTTCTCCAAATCCAGTTTGACTGTGATTTTCTATCTCATTTTCACACAAACGTCAGAAAATATTTTCCGGATATGATTGGATCCAAAAAGAAATATCCGGTTGTGTTGTGGCTAACTCAAGTCCAGATCCTGCTACCGCCTTGTGGTTTGTATTTTCTGATTATTATCAATGGACTTTATGCTTAGGAAGGATTTTCAGCAGGGAACATATTGTTTTGTGCTGCCAAACACCAAGTAGTTCCACATGGAGACAAAACTTTTGCAAATTCGTCTTTTCTAGGGAGATAGCTCTAGCAAGCTCGGCAAGAAAAGGTGATATTTGTGTTTGTATACATGAGATTTCCACCACTTGCCCAAGAAAATGACTTTAATTTCTCCAAAAGCAGTTCGACTGTGATTTTCTATGTCATTTTCTCACAAAGGTCACAAAATTTTGTCCGGATACGACTGGATCAAACAAGAAAAATCCGTTTGCGTTGATGCTAACTTAACCCCAGATCTTGCTACAACCTCTGTGTTTGTGTTTTCTGGACATTATCAAAGGAATTTACAGTTTTGAATGAATTTCAGCAGGGAACATTTTGTTTTGTGCTGCCAAACACCAAGTAGTTCCACATGGAGACAAAACCTTTGCACATTCGTGTTATCTAGGGAGATAGCTAGAGCAAGCTCTGCAAAAAAAGGTGAGATTTGTGTTTGTATACATGAGATTTTCACCACTTGCCCAAGAAAAAGACTTTAATTTCTCCAAAACCAGTTTGACTGTGATTTTTCTATGTCATTTTCACACAAATATCACAAAAATTTGTCCGGACACGACTGGATCAAACAGGAAGTATCCGGTTGTATTCTGGCAAAATCAACCCCAGATCTTGCTACAAACTCTGTGTTTGTGTCTTCTGGATATTATCAAAGGAATTTACAGTTTTGAATGAATTTCAGCAGGGAACATTTTGTTTTGTGCTGCCAAACTCAAATTGGTTCCACATGGAGACAAAACCTCTGCACATTCATGTTTTCTAGGGAGTAAGGTAGAGGAAGTCCGGCCAAAAATATGATATTTGTGTTTGTATACATGAAATTTATCCACTTGCCCACAAAAAACGTCTTTAATTTCTCCAGAACCAGTTTGACTGTGATTTTCTATGTCATTTTCACACAAATGTCACAAAATATTTTCCGTATACAACTTGGTCAAAGAAGAAATATCCGGTTTTGCTGTGGCTAACCCAACCCCGGATCTTGCTACAACCTCTGTGTTAGTATTTTCTGGATATTATCAAAGGAATTTACAGTTTTGAATGAATTTCAGCAGGGAACATTTTGTTTTGTGCTGCCAAACTCAAATTGGTTCCACATGGAGACAAATCTCTGCACACTCATGTTTTCTAGGAATGTAAGGTAGAGGAAGTTTGGTAAAAAATATGATATTTGTGTTTGTATACATGACAGTTGATCCACTTGCCCACAAAAAAAGTCTTTCGTTTCTCCAAAACCAGTTTGACTGCTTTTCTATGTCATTTTCACACAAATGTCACCAAATGTTTTCTGGATATGATTGCATCCAAGAAGAAATATCCGGTTGTGTTGTGGCTAACTCATGTCCAGATCCTGCTACCGCCTTGTGGTTTGTATTTTCTGGATATTATCAATGGACTTTATGCTTAGGAAGGAATTTAAGCAGGGAACATATTTTTTGTGCTGCCAAACACCAATTAGTTCCACATGGAGAGAAACCTTTGCACATTCGTGTTTTCTAGGGAGATATCTAGAGCAAGCTCACCAAAAAAAGGTGATATTTGTGTTTGTATGCATGAGATTTCCACCACTTGCCCAAGAAAATGACTTTAATTTCTCCAAAACCTTCTTGACTGTGATTTTCTATGTCATTTTCATACAAATGTCACAAAATTTTGTCCGGATATGACTGGATCAAACAAGAAATATCCGGTTGTGTTGACGCTAATTCAACCCCAGATATAGCTACAGCCTCTGTGTTTGTGTTTTCTGGATATTATCAAAGGAATTTACAGTTTTGAATGAATTTCAGCAGGGAACATTTTGTTTTGTGCTGCCAAACACAAATTAGTTCCACATGGAGACAAAAGCTCTGCACATTCATGTTTTCTAGGGAGTAAGGTAGAGGAAG
The DNA here is from genome assembly GCF_033115175.1 of Lepus europaeus. Taxonomy (NCBI): domain Eukaryota; kingdom Metazoa; phylum Chordata; class Mammalia; order Lagomorpha; family Leporidae; genus Lepus; species Lepus europaeus. The sequence goes on from NC_084829.1 coordinate 28,641,033, forward strand.
TTTGGTAAAAAATATAATATTTGTGTTTGTAGACATGACAGTTGATCCACTTGCCCACAAAAAAAGTCTTTAATTTCTCCAAATCCAGTTTGACTGTGATTTTCTATGTCATTTTCACACAAATGTCACAAAGTGTTTTCCGGATATGATTGGATCCAAGAAGAAATATCCGGTTGTGTTGTGGCTAACTCAACCCCAGATCTTGCTACAACTTCTGTGTTTGTGTTTTCTGGATATTACCAAAGGAATTTACAGTTTTGAATGAATTTCAGCAGGGAACATTTTGTTTTGTGCTGCCAAACTCAAATTGGTTCCACATGGAGACAAAACCTCTGCACATTCATGTTTTCTAGGGAGTAAGGTAGAGGACGTCCGGCATAAAATATGATATTTGTGTTTGTATACATGACAGTTGATCCACTTGCACACAAAAAAAGTCTTTAATTTCTCCAAATCCAGTTTGACTGTGATTTTCTATCTCATTTTCACACAAACGTCAGAAAATATTTTCCGGATATGATTGGATCCAAAAAGAAATATCCGGTTGTGTTGTGGCTAACTCAAGTCCAGATCCTGCTACCGCCTTGTGGTTTGTATTTTCTGCATATTATCAATGGACTTTATGCTTAGGAAGGATTTTCAGCAGGGAACATATTGTTTTGTGCTGCCAAACACCAAGTAGTTCCACATGGAGACAAAACCTTTGCACATTCGTGTTATCTAGGGAGATAGCTAGAGCAAGCTCTGCAAAAAAAGGTGAGATTTGTGTTTGTATACATGAGATTTTCACCACTTGCCCAAGAAAAAGACTTTAATTTCTCCAAAACCAGTTTGACTGTGATTTTTCTATGTCATTTTCACACAAATATCACAAAAATTTGTCCGGACACGACTGGATCAAACAGGAAGTATCCGGTTGTATTCTGGCAAAATCAACCCCAGATCTTGCTACAAACTCTGTGTTTGTGTCTTCTGGATATTATCAAAGGAATTTACAGTTTTGAATGAATTTCAGCAGGGAACATTTTGTTTTGTGCTGCCAAACTCAAATTGGTTCCACATGGAGACAAAACCTCTGCACATTCATGTTTTCTAGGGAGTAAGGTAGAGGAAGTCCGGCCAAAAATATGATATTTGTGTTTGTATACATGAAATTTATCCACTTGCCCACAAAAAACGTCTTTAATTTCTCCAGAACCAGTTTGACTGTGATTTTCTATGTCATTTTCACACAAATGTCACAAAATATTTTCCGTATACAACTTGGTCAAAGAAGAAATATCCGGTTTTGCTGTGGCTAACCCAACCCCGGATCTTGCTACAACCTCTGTGTTAGTATTTTCTGGATATTATCAAAGGAATTTACAGTTTTGAATGAATTTCAGCAGGGAACATTTTGTTTTGTGCTGCCAAACTCAAATTGGTTCCACATGGAGACAAATCTCTGCACACTCATGTTTTCTAGGAATGTAAGGTAGAGGAAGTTTGGTAAAAAATATGATATTTGTGTTTGTATACATGACAGTTGATCCACTTGCCCACAAAAAAAGTCTTTCGTTTCTCCAAAACCAGTTTGACTGCTTTTCTATGTCATTTTCACACAAATGTCACCAAATGTTTTCTGGATATGATTGCATCCAAGAAGAAATATCCGGTTGTGTTGTGGCTAACTCATGTCCAGATCCTGCTACCGCCTTGTGGTTTGTATTTTCTGGATATTATCAATGGACTTTATGCTTAGGAAGGAATTTAAGCAGGGAACATATTTTTTGTGCTGCCAAACACCAATTAGTTCCACATGGAGAGAAACCTTTGCACATTCGTGTTTTCTAGGGAGATATCTAGAGCAAGCTCACCAAAAAAAGGTGATATTTGTGTTTGTATGCATGAGATTTCCACCACTTGCCCAAGAAAATGACTTTAATTTCTCCAAAACCTTCTTGACTGTGATTTTCTATGTCATTTTCATACAAATGTCACAAAATTTTGTCCGGATATGACTGGATCAAACAAGAAATATCCGGTTGTGTTGACGCTAATTCAACCCCAGATATAGCTACAGCCTCTGTGTTTGTGTTTTCTGGATATTATCAAAGGAATTTACAGTTTTGAATGAATTTCAGCAGGGAACATTTTGTTTTGTGCTGCCAAACACAAATTAGTTCCACATGGAGACAAAAGCTCTGCACATTCATGTTTTCTAGGGAGTAAGGTAGAGGAAGTTTGGTAAAAAATATAATATTTGTGTTTGTAGACATGACAGTTGATCCACTTGCCCACAAAAAAAGTCTTTAATTTCTCCAAATCCAGTTTGACTGTGATTTTCTATGTCATTTTCACACAAATGTCACAAAGTGTTTTCCGGATATGATTGGATCCAAGAAGAAATATCCGGTTGTGTTGTGGCTAACTCAACCCCAGATCTTGCTACAACTTCTGTGTTTGTGTTTTCTGGATATTACCAAAGGAATTTACAGTTTTGAATGAATTTCAGCAGGGAACATTTTGTTTTGTGCTGCCAAACTCAAATTGGTTCCACATGGAGACAAAACCTCTGCACATTCATGTTTTCTAGGGAGTAAGGTAGAGGACGTCCGGCATAAAATATGATATTTGTGTTTGTATACATGACAGTTGATCCACTTGCACACAAAAAAAGTCTTTAATTTCTCCAAATCCAGTTTGACTGTGATTTTCTATCTCATTTTCACACAAACGTCAGAAAATATTTTCCGGATATGATTGGATCCAAAAAGAAATATCCGGTTGTGTTGTGGCTAACTCAAGTCCAGATCCTGCTACCGCCTTGTGGTTTGTATTTTCTGCATATTATCAATGGACTTTATGCTTAGGAAGGATTTTCAGCAGGGAACATATTGTTTTGTGCTGCCAAACACCAAGTAGTTCCACATGGGGACAAAACCTTTGCACATTCGTGTTATCTAGGGAGATAGCTAGAGCAAGCTCTGCAAAAAAAGGTGAGATTTGTGTTTGTATACATGAGATTTTCACCACTTGCCCAAGAAAAAGACTTTAATTTCTCCAAAACCAGTTTGACTGTGATTTTTCTATGTCATTTTCACACAAATATCACAAAAATTTGTCCGGACACGACTGGATCAAACAGGAAGTATCCGGTTGTATTCTGGCAAAATCAACCCCAGATCTTGCTACAAACTCTGTGTTTGTGTTTTCTGGATATTATCAAAGGAATTTACAGTTTTGAATGAATTTCAGCAGGGAACATTTTGTTTTGTGCTGCCAAACTCAAATTGGTTCCACATGGAGACAAAACCTCTGCACATTCATGTTTTCTAGGGAGTAAGGTAGAGGAAGTCCGGCCGAAAATATGATATTTGTGTTTGTATACATGAAATTTATCCACTTGCCCACAAAAAACGTCTTTAATTTCTCCAGAACCAGTTTGACTGTGATTTTCTATGTCATTTTCACACAAATGTCACAAAATATTTTCCGTATACAACTTGGTCAAAGAAGAAATATCCGGTTTTGCTGTGGCTAACCCAACCCCGGATCTTGCTACAACCTCTGTGTTAGTATTTTCTGAATATTATCAAAGGAATTTACAGTTTTGAATGAATTTCAGCAGGGAACATTTTGTTTTGTGCTGCCAAACTCAAATTGGTTCCACATGGAGACAAATCTCTGCACACTCATGTTTTCTAGGAATGTAAGGTAGAGGAAGTTTGGTAAAAAATATGATATTTGTGTTTGTATACATGACAGTTGATCCACTTGCCCACAAAAAAAGTCTTTCGTTTCTCCAAAACCAGTTTGACTGCTTTTCTATGTCATTTTCACACAAATGTCACCAAATGTTTTCTGGATATGATTGCATCCAAGAAGAAATATCCGGTTGTGTTGTGGCTAACTCATGTCCAGATCCTGCTACCGCCTTGTGGTTTGTATTTTCTGGATATTATCAATGGACTTTATGCTTAGGAAGGAATTTAAGCAGGGAACATATTTTTTGTGCTGCCAAACACCAATTAGTTCCACATGGAGAGAAACCTTTGCACATTCGTGTTTTCTAGGGAGATATCTAGAGCAAGCTCACCAAAAAAAGGTGATATTTGTGTATGTATGCATGAGATTTCCACCACTTGCCCAAGAAAATGACTTTAATTTCTCCAAAACCTTCTTGACTGTGATTTTCTATGTCATTTTCATACAAATGTCACAAAATTTTGTCCGGATATGACTGGATCAAACAAGAAATATCCGGTTGTGTTGACGCTAATTCAACCCCAGATATAGCTACAGCCTCTGTGTTTGTGTTTTCTGGATATTATCAAAGGAATTTACAGTTTTGAATGAATTTCAGCAGGGAACATTTTGTTTTGTGCTGCCAAACACAAATTAGTTCCACATGGAGACAAAAGCTCTGCACATTCATGTTTTCTAGGGAGTAAGGTAGAGGAAGTTTGGTAAAAAATATAATATTTGTGTTTGTAGACATGACAGTTGATCCACTTGCCCACAAAAAAAGTCTTTAATTTCTCCAAATCCAGTTTGACTGTGATTTTCTATGTCATTTTCACACAAATGTCACAAAGTGTTTTCCGGATATGATTGGATCCAAGAAGAAATATCCGGTTGTGTTGTGGCTAACTCAACCCCAGATCTTGCTACAACTTCTGTGTTTGTGTTTTCTGGATATTACCAAAGGAATTTACAGTTTTGAATGAATTTCAGCAGGGAACATTTTGTTTTGTGCTGCCAAACTCAAATTGGTTCCACATGGAGACAAAACCTCTGCACATTCATGTTTTCTAGGGAGTAAGGTAGAGGACGTCCGGCATAAAATATGATATTTGTGTTTGTATACATGACAGTTGATCGACTTGCACACAAAAAAAGTCTTTAATTTCTCCAAATCCAGTTTGACTGTGATTTTCTATCTCATTTTCACACAAACGTCAGAAAATATTTTCCGGATATGATTGGATCCAAAAAGAAATATCCGGTTGTGTTGTGGCTAACTCAAGTCCAGATCCTGCTACCGCCTTGTGGTTTGTATTTTCTGCATATTATCAATGGACTTTATGCTTAGGAAGGATTTTCAGCAGGGAACATATTGTTTTGTGCTGCCAAACACCAAGTAGTTCCACATGGGGACAAAACCTTTGCACATTCGTGTTATCTAGGGAGATAGCTAGAGCAAGCTCTGCAAAAAAAGGTGAGATTTGTGTTTGTATACATGAGATTTTCACGACTTGCCCAAGAAAAAGACTTTAATTTCTCCAAAACCAGTTTGACTGTGATTTTTCTATGTCATTTTCACACAAATATCACAAAAATTTGTCCGGACATGACTGGATCAAACAGGAAGTATCCGGTTGTATTCTGGCAAAATCAACCCCAGATCTTGCTACAAACTCTGTGTTTGTGTTTTCTGGATATTATCAAAGGAATTTACAGTTTTGAATGAATTTCAGCAGGGAACATTTTGTTTTGTGCTGCCAAACTCAAATTGGTTCCACATGGAGACAAAACCTCTGCACATTCATGTTTTCTAGGGAGTAAGGTAGAGGAAGTCCGGCCAAAAATATGATATTTGTGTTTGTATACATGAAATTTATCCACTTGCCCACAAAAAACGTCTTTAATTTCTCCAGAACCAGTTTGACTGTGATTTTCTATGTCATTTTCACACAAATGTCACAAAATATTTTCCGTATACAACTTGGTCAAAGAAGAAATATCCGGTTTTGCTGTGGCTAACCCAACCCCGGATCTTGCTACAACCTCTGTGTTAGTATTTTCTGGATATTATCAAAGGAATTTACAGTTTTGAATGAATTTCAGCAGGGAACATTTTGTTTTGTGCTGCCAAACTCAAATTGGTTCCACATGGAGACAAATCTCTGCACACTCATGTTTTCTAGGAATGTAAGGTAGAGGAAGTTTGGTAAAAAATATGATATTTGTGTTTGTATACATGACAGTTGATCCACTTGCCCACAAAAAAAGTCTTTCGTTTCTCCAAAACCTGTTTGACTGCTTTTCTATGTCATTTTCACACAAATGTCACCAAATGTTTTCTGGATATGATTGCATCCAAGAAGAAATATCCGGTTGTGTTGTGGCTAACTCATGTCCAGATCCTGCTACCGCCTTGTGGTTTGTATTTTCTGGATATTATCAATGGACTTTATGCTTAGGAAGGAATTTAAGCAGGGAATATATTTTTTGTGCTGCCAAACACCAATTAGTTCCACATGGAGAGAAACCTTTGCACATTCGTGTTTTCTAGGGAGATATCTAGAGCAAGCTCGCCAAAAAAAGGTGATATTTGTGTTTGTATGCATGAGATTTCCACCACTTGCCCAAGAAAATGACTTTAATTTCTCCAAAACCTTCTTGACTGTGATTTTCTATGTCATTTTCATACAAATGTCACAAAATTTTGTCCGGATATGACTGGATCAAACAAGAAATATCCGGTTGTGTTGACGCTAATTCAACCCCAGATCTAGCTACAGCCTCTGTGTTTGTGTTTTCTGGATATTATCAAAGGAATTTACAGTTTTGAATGAATTTCAGCAGGGAACATTTTGTTTTGTGCTGCCAAACACAAATTGGTTCCACATGGAGACAAAAGCTCTGCACATTCATGTTTTCTAGGGAGTAAGGTAGAGGAAGTTTGGTAAAAAATATAATATTTGTGTTTGTAGACATGACAGTTGATCCACTTGCCCACAAAAAAAGTCTTTAATTTCTCCAAATCCAGTTTGACTGTGATTTTCTATGTCATTTTCACACAAATGTCACAAAGTGTTTTCCGGATATGATTGGATCCAAGAAGAAATATCCGGTTGTGTTGTGGCTGACTCAAGTCCAGATCCTGCTACCGCCTTGTGGTTTGTATTTTCTGATTATTATCAATGGACTTTATGCTTAGGAAGGATTTTCAGCAGGGAACATATTGTTTTGTGCTGCCAAACACCAATTAGTTCCACATGGAGACAAAACTTTTGCAAATTCGTCTTTTCTAGGGAGATAGCTCTAGCAAGCTCGGCAAGAAAAGGTGATATTTGTGTTTGTATACATGAGATTTCCACCACTTGCCCAAGAAAATGACTTTAATTTCTCCAAAAGCAGTTCGACTGTGATTTTCTATGTCATTTTCTCACAAAGGTCACAAAATTTTGTCCGGATACGACTGGATCAAACAAGAAAAATCCGTTTGTGTTGATGCTAACTTAACCCCAGATCTTGCTACAACCTCTGTGTTTGTTTTTTCTGGACATTATCAAAGGAATTTACAGTTTTGAATGAATTTCAGCAGGGAACATTTTGTTTTGTGCTGCCAAACACCAAGTAGTTCCACATGGAGACAAAACCTTTGCACATTCGTGTTATCTAGGGAGATAGCTAGAGCAAGCTCTGCAAAAAAAGGTGAGATTTGTGTTTGTATACATGAGATTTTCACCACTTGCCCAAGAAAAAGACTTTAATTTCTCCAAAACCAGTTTGACTGTGATTTTTCTATGTCATTTTCACACAAATATCACAAAAATTTGTCCGGACACGACTGGATCAAACAGGAAGTATCCGGTTGTATTCTGGCAAAATCAACCCCAGATCTTGCTACAAACTCTGTGTTTGTGTTTTCTGGATATTATCAAAGGAATTTACAGTTTTGAATGAATTTCAGCAGGGAACATTTTGTTTTGTGCTGCCAAACTCAAATTGGTTCCACATGGAGACAAAACCTCTGCACATTCATGTTTTCTAAGGAGTAAGTCAGATGAAGTCCAGCAAAAAGTATGATATTTGTTTTTGTATACCTGACACTTCATCCAATTCCCCCAAAAAATAAGAATTTAATTTCCAAAACCAGTTTGACTGTGATTTTCGATGTCATTTTCACACAAATGTCACAAAATTTTGTCCGGACACGACTGGATCAAACAAGAAATATCCGGTTGTGTTGTGGCTAACTCAAGCAAAGATCTTGTTACTACCTTGTGGTTTGTATTTTCTGGATATTATCAATGGACTTAATTCATAGGAAGGAATTTCAGCAGGGAACATTTTGATATGTGCTGCCAAACACAAGTTAGTTCCAAGTGGATACAAAACCTTTGCACATTCGCGTTTTCTAGGGAGAACAATAGAGCAAGCTCAGCAAAAAAAGGTGATATTTTGTTTGTATACATGAGTTTTTCACCACTTGCCCAAGAAAATGACTTTAATTTCTCCAAAACTAGTTTGATTGTGATTTTCTATGTCATTTTCACACAAATGTCACTAAAATTTGTCCGGATACGACTGGATCAAACAAGAAATATCCGGTTGTGTTGTAGCTAACTCAACCCCAGATCTTGCTACAACCTCTGTGTTTGTTTTTTTCTGGATATTATCAAAGGAATTTACAGTTTTGAATGAATTTTAGCAGGGAACATTTTGTTTTGTGCTGCCAAACACAAATTGGTTCCACATGGAGACAAAATCTCTGCACACTCATGTTTTCTAGGAATGTAAGGTAGAGGAAGTCCGGCAAAAATATGATATTTGTGTTTGTATACATGACAGTTGATCCACTTGCCCACAAAAAAAGTCTTTAATTTCTCCAAATCCAGTTTGACTGTGATTTTCTATGTCATTTTCACACAAATGTCACAAAGTGTTTTCCGGATATGATTGGATCCAAGAAGAAATATCCGGTTGTGTTGTGGCTAACTCAACCCCAGATCTTGCTACAACTTCTGTGTTTGTGTTTTCTGGATATTACCAAAGGAATTTACAGTTTTGAATGAATTTCAGCAGGGAACATTTTGTTTTGTGCTGCCAAACTCAAATTGGTTCCACATGGAGACAAAACCTCTGCACATTCATGTTTTCTAGGGAGTAAGGTAGAGGACGTCCGGCATAAAATATGATATTTGTGTTTGTATACATGACAGTTGATCCACTTGCACACAAAAAAAGTCTTTAATTTCTCCAAATCCAGTTTGACTGTGATTTTCTATCTCATTTTCACACAAACGTCAGAAAATATTTTCCGGATATGATTGGAATCAAAAAGAAATATCCGGTTGTGTTGTGGCTAACTCAAGTCCAGATCCTGCTACCGCCTTGTGGTTTGTATTTTCTGATTATTATCAATGGACTTTATGCTTAGGAAGGATTTTCAGCAGGGAACATATTGTTTTGTGCTGCCAAACACCAATTAGTTCCACATGGAGACAAAACTTTTGCAAATTCGTCTTTTCTAGGGAGATAGCTCTAGCAAGCTCGGCAAGAAAAGGTGATATTTGTGTTTGTATACATGAGATTTCCACCACTTGCCCAAGAAAATGACTTTAATTTCTCCAAAAGCAGTTCGACTGTGATTTTCTATGTCATTTTCTCACAAAGGTCACAAAATTTTGTCCGGATACGACTGGATCAAACAAGAAAAATCCGTTTGTGTTGATGCTAACTTAACCCCAGATCTTGCTACAACCTCTGTGTTTGTGTTTTCTGGACATTATCAAAGGAATTTACAGTTTTGAATGAATTTCAGCAGGGAACATTTTGTTTTGTGCTGCCAAACACCAAGTAGTTCCACATGGAGACAAAACCTTTGCACATTCGTGTTATCTAGGGAGATAGCTAGAGCAAGCTCTGCAAAAAAAGGTGAGATTTGTGTTTGTATACATGAGATTTTCACCACTTGCCCAAGAAAAAGACTTTAATTTCTCCAAAACCAGTTTGACTGTGATTTTTCTATGTCATTTTCACACAAATATCACAAAAATTTGTCCGGACACGACTGGATCAAACAGGAAGTATCCGGTTGTATTCTGGCAAAATCAACCCCAGATCTTGCTACAAACTCTGTGTTTGTGTTTTCTGGATATTATCAAAGGAATTTACAGTTTTGAATGAATTTCAGCAGGGAACATTTTGTTTTGTGCTGCCAAACTCAAATTGGTTCCACATGGAGACAAAACCTCTGCACATTCATGTTTTCTAGGGAGTAAGGTAGAGGAAGTCCGGCCAAAAATATGATATTTGTGTTTGTATACATGAAATTTATCCACTTGCCCACAAAAAACGTCTTTAATTTCTCCAGAACCAGTTTGACTGTGATTTTCTATGTCATTTTCACACAAATGTCACAAAATATTTTCCGTATACAACTTGGTCAAAGAAGAAATATCCGGTTTTGCTGTGGCTAACCCAACCCCGGATCTTGCTACAACCTCTGTGTTAGTATTTTCTGGATATTATCAAAGGAATTTACAGTTTTGAATGAATTTCAGCAGGGAACATTTTGTTTTGTGCTGCCAAACTCAAATTGGTTCCACATGGAGACAAATCTCTGCACACTCATGTTTTCTAGGAATGTAAGGTAGAGGAAGTTTGGTAAAAAATATGATATTTGTGTTTGTATACATGACAGTTGATCCACTTGCCCACAAAAAAAGTCTTTCGTTTCTCCAAAACCAGTTTGACTGCTGTTCTATGTCATTTTCACACAAATGTCACCAAATGTTTTCTGGATATGATTGCATCCAAGAAGAAATATCCGGTTGTGTTGTGGCTAACTCATGTCCAGATCCTGCTACCGCCTTGTGGTTTGTATTTTCTGGATATTATCAATGGACTTTATGCTTAGGAAGGAATTTAAGCAGGGAACATATTTTTTGTGCTGCCAAACACCAATTAGTTCCACATGGAGAGAAACCTTTGCACATTCGTGTTTTCTAGGGAGATAGCTAGAGCAAGCTCGCCAAAAAAAGGTGATATTTGTGTTTGTATGCATGAGATTTCCACCACTTGCCCAAGAAAATGACTTTAATTTCTCCAAAACCTTCTTGACTGTGATTTTCTATGTCATTTTCATACAAATGTCACAAAATTTTGTCCGGATATGACTGGATCAAACAAGAAATATCCGGTTGTGTTGACGCTAATTCAACCCCAGATCTAGCTACAGCCTCTGTGTTTGTGTTTTCTGGATATTATCAAAGGAATTTACAGTTTTGAATGAATTTCAGCAGGGAACATTTTGTTTTGTGCTGCCAAACTCAAATTGGTTCCACATGGAGACAAAACCTCTGCACATTCATGTTTTCTAGGGAGTAAGGTAGAGGACGTCCGGCATAAAATATGATATTTGTGTTTGTATACATGACAGTTGATCCACTTGCACACAAAAAAAGTCTTTAATTTCTCCAAATCCAGTTTGACTGTGATTTTCTATGTCATTTTCACACAAATGTCACAAAGTGTTTTCCGGATATGATTGGATCCAAGAAGAAATATCCGGTTGTGTTGTGGCTGACTCAAGTCCAGATCCTGCTACCGCCTTGTGGTTTGTATTTTCTGATTATTATCAATGGACTTTATGCTTAGGAAGGATTTTCAGCAGGGAACATATTGTTTTGTGCTGCCAAACACCAATTAGTTCCACATGGAGACAAAACTTTTGCAAATTCGTCTTTTCTAGGGAGATAGCTCTAGCAAGCTCGGCAAGAAAAGGTGATATTTGTGTTTGTATACATGAGATTTCCACCACTTGCCCAAGAAAATGACTTTAATTTCTCCAAAAGCAGTTCGACTGTGATTTTCTATGTCATTTTCTCACAAAGGTCACAAAATTTTGTCCGGATACGACTGGATCAAACAAGAAAAATCCGTTTGTGTTGATGCTAACTTAACCCCAGATCTTGCTACAACCTCTGTGTTTGTTTTTTCTGGACATTATCAAAGGAATTTACAGTTTTGAATGAATTTCAGCAGGGAACATTTTGTTTTGTGCTGCCAAACACCAAGTAGTTCCACATGGAGACAAAACCTTTGCACATTCGTGTTATCTAGGGAGATAGCTAGAGCAAGCTCTGCAAAAAAAGGTGAGATTTGTGTTTGTATACATGAGATTTTCACCACTTGCCCAAGAAAAAGACTTTAATTTCTCCAAAACCAGTTTGACTGTGATTTTTCTATGTCATTTTCACACAAATATCACAAAAATTTGTCCGGACACGACTGGATCAAACAGGAAGTATCCGGTTGTATTCTGGCAAAATCAACCCCAGATCTTGCTACAAACTCTGTGTTTGTGTTTTCTGGATATTATCAAAGGAATTTACAGTTTTGAATGAATTTCAGCAGGGAACATTTTGTTTTGTGCTGCCAAACTCAAATTGGTTCCACATGGAGACAAAACCTCTGCACATTCATGTTTTCTAAGGAGTAAGTCAGATGAAGTCCAGCAAAAAGTATGATATTTGTTTTTGTATACCTGACACTTCATCCAATTCCCCCAAAAAATAAGAATTTAATTTCCAAAACCAGTTTGACTGTGATTTTCGATGTCATTTTCACACAAATGTCACAAAATTTTGTCCGGACACGACTGGATCAAACAAGAAATATCCGGTTGTGTTGTGGCTAACTCAAGCAAAGATCTTGTTACTACCTTGTGGTTTGTATTTTCTGGATATTATCAATGGACTTAATTCATAGGAAGGAATTTCAGCAGGGAACATTTTGATATGTGCTGCCAAACACAAGTTAGTTCCAAGTGGATACAAAACCTTTGCACATTCGCGTTTTCTAGGGAGAACAATAGAGCAAGCTCAGCAAAAAAAGGTGATATTTTGTTTGTATACATGAGTTTTTCACCACTTGCCCAAGAAAATGACTTTAATTTCTCCAAAACTAGTTTGATTGTGATTTTCTATGTCATTTTCACACAAATGTCACTAAAATTTGTCCGGATACGACTGGATCAAACAAGAAATATCCGGTTGTGTTGTAGCTAACTCAACCCCAGATCTTGCTACAACCTCTGTGTTTGTTTTTTTCTGGATATTATCAAAGGAATTTACAGTTTTGAATGAATTTTAGCAGGGAACATTTTGTTTTGTGCTGCCAAACACAAATTGGTTCCACATGGAGACAAAATCTCTGCACACTCATGTTTTCTAGGAATGTAAGGTAGAGGAAGTCCGGCAAAAATATGATATTTGTGTTTGTATACATGACAGTTGATCCACTTGCCCACAAAAAAAGTCTTTAATTTCTCCAAATCCAGTTTGACTGTGATTTTCTATGTCATTTTCACACAAATGTCACAAAGTGTTTTCCGGATATGATTGGATCCAAGAAGAAATATCCGGTTGTGTTGTGGCTAACTCAACCCCAGATCTTGCTACAACTTCTGTGTTTGTGTTTTCTGGATATTACCAAAGGAATTTACAGTTTTGAATGAATTTCAGCAGGGAACATTTTGTTTTGTGCTGCCAAACTCAAATTGGTTCCACATGGAGACAAAACCTCTGCACATTCATGTTTTCTAGGGAGTAAGGTAGAGGACGTCCGGCATAAAATATGATATTTGTGTTTGTATACATGACAGTTGATCCACTTGCACACAAAAAAAGTCTTTAATTTCTCCAAATCCAGTTTGACTGTGATTTTCTATCTCATTTTCACACAAACGTCAGAAAATATTTTCCGGATATGATTGGAATCAAAAAGAAATATCCGGTTGTGTTGTGGCTAACTCAAGTCCAGATCCTGCTACCGCCTTGTGGTTTGTATTTTCTGATTATTATCAATGGACTTTATGCTTAGGAAGGATTTTCAGCAGGGAACATATTGTTTTGTGCTGCCAAACACCAATTAGTTCCACATGGAGACAAAACTTTTGCAAATTCGTCTTTTCTAGGGAGATAGCTCTAGCAAGCTCGGCAAGAAAAGGTGATATTTGTGTTTGTATACATGAGATTTCCACCACTTGCCCAAGAAAATGACTTTAATTTCTCCAAAAGCAGTTCGACTGTGATTTTCTATGTCATTTTCTCACAAAGGTCACAAAATTTTGTCCGGATACGACTGGATCAAACAAGAAAAATCCGTTTGTGTTGATGCTAACTTAACCCCAGATCTTGCTACAACCTCTGTGTTTGTGTTTTCTGGACATTATCAAAGGAATTTACAGTTTTGAATGAATTTCAGCAGGGAACATTTTGTTTTGTGCTGCCAAACACCAAGTAGTTCCACATGGAGACAAAACCTTTGCACATTCGTGTTATCTAGGGAGATAGCTAGAGCAAGCTCTGCAAAAAAAGGTGAGATTTGTGTTTGTATACATGAGATTTTCACCACTTGCCCAAGAAAAAGACTTTAATTTCTCCAAAACCAGTTTGACTGTGATTTTTCTATGTCATTTTCACACAAATATCACAAAAATTTGTCCGGACACGACTGGATCAAACAGGAAGTATCCGGTTGTATTCTGGCAAAATCAACCCCAGATCTTGCTACAAACTCTGTGTTTGTGTCTTCTGGATATTATCAAAGGAATTTACAGTTTTGAATGAATTTCAGCAGGGAACATTTTGTTTTGTGCTGCCAAACTCAAATTGGTTCCACATGGAGACAAAACCTCTGCACATTCATGTTTTCTAGGGAGTAAGGTAGAGGAAGTCCGGCCAAAAATATGATATTTGTGTTTGTATACATGAAATTTATCCACTTGCCCACAAAAAACGTCTTTAATTTCTCCAAATCCAGTTTGACTGTGATTTTCTATGTCATTTTCACACAAATGTCACAAAATATTTTCCGTATACAACTTGGTCAAAGAAGAAATATCCGGTTTTGCTGTGGCTAACCCAACCCCGGATCTTGCTACAACCTCTGTGTTAGTATTTTCTGGATATTATCAAAGGAATTTACAGTTTTGAATGAATTTCAGCAGGGAACATTTTGTTTTGTGCTGCCAAACTCAAATTGGTTCCACATGGAGACAAATCTCTGCACACTCATGTTTTCTAGGAATGTAAGGTAGAGGAAGTTTGGTAAAAAATATGATATTTGTGTTTGTATACATGACAGTTGATCCACTTGCCCACAAAAAAAGTCTTTCGTTTCTCCAAAACCAGTTTGACTGCTTTTCTATGTCATTTTCACACAAATGTCACCAAATGTTTTCTGGATATGATTGCATCCAAGAAGAAATATCCGGTTGTGTTGTGGCTAACTCATGTCCAGATCCTGCTACCGCCTTGTGGTTTGTATTTTCTGGATATTATCAATGGACTTTATGCTTAGGAAGGAATTTAAGCAGGGAACATATTTTTTGTGCTGCCAAACACCAATTAGTTCCACATGGAGAGAAACCTTTGCACATTCGTGTTTTCTAGGGAGATATCTAGAGCAAGCTCGCCAAAAAAAGGTGATATTTGTGTTTGTATGCATGAGATTTCCACCACTTGCCCAAGAAAATGACTTTAATTTCTCCAAAACCTTCTTGACTGTGATTTTCTATGTCATTTTCATACAAATGTCACAAAATTTTGTCCGGATATGACTGGATCAAACAAGAAATATCCGGTTGTGTTGACGCTAATTCAACCCCAGATCTAGCTACAGCCTCTGTGTTTGTGTTTTCTGGATATTATCAAAGGAATTTACAGTTTTGAATGAATTTCAGCAGGGAACATTTTGTTTTGTGCTGCCAAACACAAATTGGTTCCACATGGAGACAAAAGCTCTGCACATTCATGTTTTCTAGGGAGTAAGGTAGAGGAAGTTTGGTAAAAAATATAATATTTGTGTTTGTAGACATGACAGTTGATCCACTTGCCCACAAAAAAAGTCTTTAATTTCTCCAAATCCAGTTTGACTGTGATTTTCTATGTCATTTTCACACAAATGTCACAAAGTGTTTTCCGGATATGATTGGATCCAAGAAGAAATATCCGGTTGTGTTGTGGCTGACTCAAGTCCAGATCCTGCTACCGCCTTGTGGTTTGTATTTTCTGATTATTATCAATGGACTTTATGCTTAGGAAGGATTTTCAGCAGGGAACATATTGTTTTGTGCTGCCAAACACCAATTAGTTCCACATGGAGACAAAACTTTTGCAAATTCGTCTTTTCTAGCGAGAAAGTTCTAGCAAGCTCAGCAAGAAAAGGTGATATTTGTGTTTGTATACATGAGATTTCCATCACTTGCCCAAGAAAATGACTTTAATTTCTCCAAAAGCAGTTCGACTGTGATTTTCTATGTCATTTTCTCACAAAGGTCACAAAATTTTGTCCGGATACGACTGGATCAAACAAGAAAAATCCGTTTGCGTTGATGCTAACTTAACCCCAGATCTTGCTACAACCTCTGTGTTTGTTTTTTCTGGACATTATCAAAGGAATTTACAGTTTTGAATGAATTTCAGCAGGGAACATTTTGTTTTGTGCTGCCAAACACCAAGTAGTTCCACATGGAGACAAAACCTTTGCACATTCGTGTTATCTAGGGAGATAGCTAGAGCAAGCTCTGCAAAAAAAGGTGAGATTTGTGTTTGTATACATGAGATTTTCACCACTTGCCCAAGAAAAAGACTTTAATTTCTCCAAAACCAGTTTGACTGTGATTTTTCTATGTCATTTTCACACAAATATCACAAAAATTTGTCCGGACACGACTGGATCAAACAGGAAGTATCCGGTTGTATTCTGGCAAAATCAACCCCAGATCTTGCTACAAACTCTGTGTTTGTGTTTTCTGGATATTATCAAAGGAATTTACAGTTTTGAATGAATTTCAGCAGGGAACATTTTGTTTTGTGCTGCCAAACTCAAATTGGTTCCACATGGAGACAAAACCTCTGCACATTCATGTTTTCTAAGGAGTAAGTCAGATGAAGTCCAGCAAAAAGTATGATATTTGTTTTTGTATACCTGACACTTCATCCAATTCCCCCAAAAAATAAGAATTTAATTTCCAAAACCAGTTTGACTGTGATTTTCGATGTCATTTTCACACAAATGTCACAAAATTTTGTCCGGACACGACTGGATCAAACAAGAAATATCCGGTTGTGTTGTGGCTAACTCAAGCAAAGATCTTGTTACTACCTTGTGGTTTGTATTTTCTGGATATTATCAATGGACTTAATTCATAGGAAGGAATTTCAGCAGGGAACATTTTGATATGTGCTGCCAAACACAAGTTAGTTCCAAGTGGATACAAAACCTTTGCACATTCGCGTTTTCTAGGGAGAACAATAGAGCAAGCTCAGCAAAAAAAGGTGATATTTTGTTTGTATACATGAGTTTTTCACCACTTGCCCAAGAAAATGACTTTAATTTCTCCAAAACTAGTTTGATTGTGATTTTCTATGTCATTTTCACACAAATGTCACTAAAATTTGTCCGGATACGACTGGATCAAACAAGAAATATCCGGTTGTGTTGTAGCTAACTCAACCCCAGATCTTGCTACAACCTCTGTGTTTGTTTTTTTCTGGATATTATCAAAGGAATTTACAGTTTTGAATGAATTTTAGCAGGGAACATTTTGTTTTGTGCTGCCAAACACAAATTGGTTCCACATGGAGACAAAATCTCTGCACACTCATGTTTTCTAGGAATGTAAGGTAGAGGAAGTCCGGCAAAAATATGATATTTGTGTTTGTATACATGACAGTTGATCCACTTGCCCACAAAAAAAGTCTTTAATTTCTCCAAATCCAGTTTGACTGTGATTTTCTATGTCATTTTCACACAAATGTCACAAAGTGTTTTCCGGATGTGATTGGATCCAAGAAGAAATATCCGGTTGTGTTGTGGCTAACTCAACCCCAGATCTTGCTACAACTTCTGTGTTTGTGTTTTCTGGATATTACCAAAGGAATTTACAGTTTTGAATGAATTTCAGCAGGGAACATTTTGTTTTGTGCTGCCAAACTCAAATTGGTTCCACATGGAGACAAAACCTCTGCACATTCATGTTTTCTAGGGAGTAAGGTAGAGGACGTCCGGCATAAAATATGATATTTGTGTTTGTATACATGACAGTTGATCCACTTGCACACAAAAAAAGTCTTTAATTTCTCCAAATCCAGTTTGACTGTGATTTTCTATCTCATTTTCACACAAACGTCAGAAAATATTTTCCGGATATGATTGGAATCAAAAAGAAATATCCGGTTGTGTTGTGGCTAACTCAAGTCCAGATCCGGCTACCGCCTTGTGGTTTGTATTTTCTGATTATTATCAATGGACTTTATGCTTAGGAAGGATTTTCAGCAGGGAACATATTGTTTTGTGCTGCCAAACACCAATTAGTTCCACATGGAGACAAAACTTTTGCAAATTCGTCTTTTCTAGGGAGATAGCTCTAGCAAGCTCGGCAAGAAAAGGTGATATTTGTGTTTGTATACATGAGATTTCCACCACTTGCCCAAGAAAATGACTTTAATTTCTCCAAAAGCAGTTCGACTGTGATTTTCTATGTCATTTTCTCACAAAGGTCACAAAATTTTGTCCGGATACGACTGGATCAAACAAGAAAAATCCGTTTGTGTTGATGCTAACTTAACCCCAGATCTTGCTACAACCTCTGTGTTTGTGTTTTCTGGACATTATCAAAGGAATTTACAGTTTTGAATGAATTTCAGCAGGGAACATTTTGTTTTGTGCTGCCAAACACCAAGTAGTTCCACATGGAGACAAAACCTTTGCACATTCGTGTTATCTAGGGAGATAGCTAGAGCAAGCTCTGCAAAAAAAGGTGAGATTTGTGTTTGTATACATGAGATTTTCACCACTTGCCCAAGAAAAAGACTTTAATTTCTCCAAAACCAGTTTGACTGTGATTTTTCTATGTCATTTTCACACAAATATCACAAAAATTTGTCCGGACACGACTGGATCAAACAGGAAGTATCCGGTTGTATTCTGGCAAAATCAACCCCAGATCTTGCTACAAACTCTGTGTTTGTGTCTTCTGGATATTATCAAAGGAATTTACAGTTTTGAATGAATTTCAGCAGGGAACATTTTGTTTTGTGCTGCCAAACTCAAATTGGTTCCACATGGAGACAAAACCTCTGCACATTCATGTTTTCTAGGGAGTAAGGTAGAGGAAGTCCGGCCAAAAATATGATATTTGTGTTTGTATACATGAAATTTATCCACTTGCCCACAAAAAACGTCTTTAATTTCTCCAGAACCAGTTTGACTGTGATTTTCTATGTCATTTTCACACAAATGTCACAAAATATTTTCCGTATACAACTTGGTCATAGAAGAAATATCCAGTTTTGCTGTGGCTAACCCAACCCCGGATCTTGCTACAACCTCTGTGTTAGTATTTTCTGGATATTATCAAAGGAATTTACAGTTTTGAATGAATTTCAGCAGGGAACATTTTGTTTTGTGCTGCCAAACTCAAATTGGTTCCACATGGAGACAAATCTCTGCACACTCATGTTTTCTAGGAATGTAAGGTAGAGGAAGTTTGGTAAAAAATATGATATTTGTGTTTGTATACATGACAGTTGATCCACTTGCCCACAAAAAAAAGTCTTTCATTTCTCCAAAACCAGTTTGACTGCTTTTCTATGTCATTTTCACACAAATGTCACCAAATGTTTTCTGGATATGATTGCATCCAAGAAGAAATATCCGGTTGTGTTGTGGCTAACTCATGTCCAGATCCTGCTACCGCCTTGTGGTTTGTATTTTCTGGATATTATCAATGGACTTTATGCTTAGGAAGGAATTTAAGCAGGGAACATATTTTTTGTGCTGCCAAACACCAATTAGTTCCACATGGAGAGAAACCTTTGCACATTCGTGTTTTCTAGGGAGATAGCTAGAGCAAGCTCGCCAAAAAAAGGTGATATTTGTGTTTGTATGCATGAGATTTCCACCACTTGCCCAAGAAAATGACTTTAATTTCTCCAAAACCTTCTTGACTGTGATTTTCTATGTCATTTTCATACAAATGTCACAAAATTTTGTCCGGATATGACTGGATCAAACAAGAAATATCCGGTTGTGTTGACGCTAATTCAACCCCAGATCTAGCTACAGCCTCTGTGTTTGTGTTTTCTGGATATTATCAAAGGAATTTACAGTTTTGAATGAATTTCAGCAGGGAACATTTTGTTTTGTGCTGCCAAACACAAATTGGTTCCACATTGAGACAAAAGCTCTGCACATTCATGTTTTCTAGGGAGTAAGGTAGAGGAAGTTTGGTAAAAAATATAATATTTGTGTTTGTAGACATGACAGTTGATGCACTTGCCCACAAAAAGAAGTCTTTAATTTCTCCAAATCCAGTTTGACTGTGATTTTCTATGTCATTTTCACACAAATGTCACAAAGTGTTTTCCGGATATGATTGGATCCAAGAAGAAATATCCGGTTGTGTTGTGGCTGACTCAAGTCCAGATCCTGCTACCGCCTTGTGGTTTGTATTTTCTGCATATTATCAATGGACTTTATGCTTAGGAAGGATTTTCAGCAGGGAACATATTGTTTTGTGCTGCCAAACACCAATTAGTTCCACATGGAGACAAAACTTTTGCAAATTCGTCTTTTCTAGCGAGATAGTTCTAGCAAGCTCAGCAAGAAAAGGTGATATTTGTGTTTGTATACATGAGATTTCCACCACTTGCCCAAGAAAATGACTTTAATTTCTCCAAAAGCAGTTCGACTGTGATTTTCTATGTCATTTTCTCACAAAGGTCACAAAATTTTGTCCGGATACGACTGGATCAAACAAGAAAAATCCGTTTGCGTTGATGCTAACTTAACCCCAGATCTTGCTACAACCTCTGTGTTTGTGTTTTCTGGACATTATCAAAGGAATTTACAGTTTTGAATGAATTTCAGCAGGGAACATTTTGTTTTCTGCTGCCAAACACCAAGTAGTTCCACATGGAGACAAAACCTTTGCACATTCGTGTTATCTAGGGAGATAGCTAGAGCAAGCTCTGCAAAAAAAGGTGAGATTTGTGTTTGTATACATGAGATTTTCACGACTTGCCCAAGAAAAAGACTTTAATTTCTCCAAAACCAGTTTGACTGTGATTTTTCTATGTCATTTTCACACAAATATCACAAAAACTTGTCCGGACACGACTGGATCAAACAGGAAGTATCCGGTTGTATTCTGGCGAAATCAACCCCAGATCTTGCTACAAACTCTGTGTTTGTGTTTTCTGGATATTATCAAAGGAATTTACAGTTTTGAATGAATTTCAGCAGGGAACATTTTGTTTTGTGCTGAAAACACAAATTGGTTCCACATGGAGGCAAAACCTTTGCACATTCATGCTTTCTAGGGAGTAAGGTAGAGGAAGTCTGGTAAAAAATATGATAATTGTTATTGTATACATGACAGTTGATCCACTTGCCCAAAAAAAAATTCTTTAATTTCTCCAAGACCAGTTGGACTGATTTTCTATGTCATTTTCACACAAATGTCACAAAATTTTGTCCAGATACCATTGGATCAAACAATAAATATCCGGTTGTGTTGTGGCTAACTCAACCCCAGATCTTGCTACAACCTCTGTGTTTGTGTTTTCTGGATATTACCAAAGGAATTTACAGTTTTGAATGAATTTCAGCAGGGAACATTTTGTTTTGTGCTGAAAACACAAATTGGTTCCACATGGAGGCAAAACCTTTGCACATTCATGCTTTCTAGCGAGTAAGGTAGAGGAAGTCTGGTAAAATATATGATAATTGTTATTGTGTACATGACAGTTGATCCACTTGCCCAAAAAAAATTCTTTAATTTCTCCAAGACCAGTTGGACTGATTTTCTATGTCATTTTCACACAAAGGTCACAAAATTTTGTCCAGATACCATTGGATCAAACAATAAATATCTGGTTGTGTTGTGGCTAACTCAACCCCAGATCTTGCTACAAACTCTGTGTTTGTTTTTTCTGCATATTATCAAAGGAATTTACAGTTTTGAATGAATTTCAGCAGGGAACATTTTGTTTTGTGCTGCCAAACACAAATTGGTTCCACATGGAGACAAAACCTCTGCACATTCATGTTTTCTAGGGAGTAAGGTAGAGGAAGTCCGGCCAAAAATATGATATTTGTGTTTGTATACATGAAATTTATCCACTTGCCCACAAAAAACGACTTTAATTTCTCCAGAACCAGTTTGACTGTGATTTTCTATGTCATTTTCACACAAATGTCACAAAATATTTTCCGTATACAACTTGATCAAAGAAGAAATATCCGGTTTTGTTGTGGCTAACCCAACCCCGGATCTTGCTACAACCTCTGTGTTAGTATTTTTGGATATTATCAAAGGAATTTACAGTTTTGAATGAATTTCAGCAGGGAACATTTTGTTTTGTGTTGCCAAACTCAAATTGGTTCCACATGGAGACAAAAGCTCTGCACACTCATGTTTTCTAGGAATGTAAGGTAGAGGAAGTTTGGTAAAAAATATGATATTTGTGTTTGTATACATGACAGTTGATCCACTTGCCCACAAAAAAAGTCTTTCGTTTCTCCAAAACCAGTTTGACTGCTTTTCTATGTCATTTTCACACAAATGTCAACAAATGTTTTCTGGATATGATTGTATCCAAGAAGAAATATCCGGTTGTGTTGTGGCTAACTCATGTCCAGATCCTGCTACCGCCTTGTGGTTTGTATTTTCTGGATATTATCAATGGACTTTATGCTTAGGAAGGAATTTAAGCAGGGAACATATTTTTTGTGCTGCCAAACACCAATTAGTTCCACCTGGAGAGAAACCTTTGCACATTCGTGTTTTCTAGGGAGATAGCTAGAGCAAGCTCGCCAAAAAAAGGTGATATTTGTGTTTGTATGCATGAGATTTCCACCACTTGCCCAAGAAAATGACTAATTTCTCCAAAACCTTCTTGACTGTGATTTTCTATGTCATTTTCTCACAAAGGTCACAAAATTTTGTCCGGATACGACTGGATCAAACAAGAAATATCCGGTTGTGTTGATGCTAATTCAACCCCAGATCTAGCTACAGCCTCTGTGTTTGTGTTTTCTGGACATTATCAAAGGAATTTACAGTTTTGAATGAATTTCAGCAGGGAACATTTTGTTTTGTGCTGCCAAACACAAATTGGTTCCACATGGAGACAAAACCTCTGCAGATTCATATTTTCTAGGGAGTTATGTAGAGGAAGTTTGGTAAAAAATATGATATGTGTGTTTGTATACATGACAGTTGATCCACTTGCCCACAAAAAAAGTCTTTAATTTCTCCAAATCCAGTTTGACTGTGATTTTCTATGTCATTTTCACACAAATGTCACATAGTGTTTTCCGGATATGATTGGATCCCAGAAGAAATATCCGGTTTTGTTGTGGCTAACTCAACCCCAGATCTTGCTACAACCTCTGTGTTTGTGTTTTCTGGATATTACCAAAGGAATTTACAGTTTTGAATGAATTTCAGCAGGGAACATTTTGTTTTGTGCTGCCAAACACAAATTGGTTCCACATGGAGACAAAACCTCTGCACATTCATGTTTTCTAGGGAGTAAGGTAGAGGACGTCCGGCATAAAATATGATATTTGTGTTTGTATACATGACAGTTGATCCACTTGCACACAAAAAAAGGCTTTAATTTCTACAAAACCAGTTTGACTGTGATTATCTATCTCATTTTCACACAAACGTCAGAAAATATTTTCTGGATATGATTGGATCCAAAAAGAAATATCCGGTTGTGTTGTGGCTAACTCAAGTTCAGATCCTGCTATCGCCTTGTGGTTTGTATTTTCTGATTATTATCAATGGACTTTATGCTTAGGAAGGATTTTCAGCAGGGAACATATTGTTTTGTGCTGCCAAACACCAATTAGTTCCACATGGAGACAAAACTTTTGCAAATTCGTCTTTTCTAGGGAGATAGCTCCAGCAAGCTCGGCAAGAAAAGGTGATATTTGTGTTTGTATACATGAGATTTCCACCACTTGCCCAAGAAAATGACTTTAATTTCTCCAAAAGCAGTTTGACTGTGATTTTCTATGTCATTTTCTCACAAAGGTCACAAAATTTTGTCCAGATACGACTGGATCAAACAAGAAAAATCCGTTTGTGTTGATGCTAACTTAACCCCAGATCTTGCTACAACCTCTGTGTTTGTGTTTTCTGGACATTATCAAAGGAATTTACAGTTTTGAATGAATTTCAGCAGGGAACATTTTGTTTTGTGCTGCCAAACACCAAGTAGTTCCACATGGAGACAAAACCTTTGCACATTCGTGTTATCTAGGGAGATAGCTAGAGCAAGCTCTGCAAAAAAAGGTGAGATTTGTGTTTGTATACATGAGATTTTCACCACTTGCCCAAGAAAAAGACTTTAATTTCTCCAAAAACCAGTTTGACTGTGATTTTTCTATGTCATTTTCACACAAATATCACAAAAACTTGTCCGGACACGACTGGATCAAACAGGAAGTATCCGGTTGTATTCTGGCGAAATCAACCCCAGATCTTGCTACAAACTCTGTGTTTGTGTTTTCTGGATATTATCAAAGGAATTTACAGTTTTGAATGAATTTCAGCAGGGAACATTTTGTTTTGTGCTGCCAAACACAAATTGGTTCCACATGGAGGCAAAACCTTTGCACATTCATGCTTTCTAGGGAGTAGGTAGAGGAAGTCTGGTAAAAAATATGATAATTGTTACTGTGTACATGACAGTTGATCCACTTGCCCACAAAAAAATTCTTTAATTTCTCCAAGACCAGTTGGACTGATTTTCTATGTCATTTTCACACAAATGTCACAAAATTTTGTCCAGATACCATTGGATCAAACAAGAAATATCCGGTTGTGTTGTGGCTAACCCAACCCCAGATCTTGCTACAACCTCTGTGTTTGTTTTTTCTGCATATTATCAAAGGAATTTACAGTTATGAATGAATTTCAGCATGGAACATTTTGTTTTGTGCTGCCAAACACAAATTGGTTCCACATGGAGACAAAACCTCTGCACATTCATGATTTCTAGGGAGTAAGGTAGAGGAAGTCTGGCCAAAAATATGATATTTGTGTTTGTATACATGAAATTTATCCACTTGCCCACAAAAAACGTCTTTAATTTCTACAAAACCAGTTGGACTGTGATTTTCTATGTCATTTTCACACAAATGTCACAAAATGTTTTCCATATACAACTTGATCAAAGAAGAAATATCCGGTTTTGTTGTGGCTAACCCAACCCCGGATCTTGCTACAACCTCTGTGTTAGTATTTTCTGGATATTACCAAAGGAATTTACAGTTTTGAATGAATTTCAGCAGGGAACATTTTGTTTTGTGCTGCCAAACTCAAATTGGTTCCACATGGAGACAAAAGCTCTGCACACTCATGTTTTCTAGGAATGTAAGGTAGAGGAAGTTTGGTAAAAAATATGATATTTGTGTTTGTATACATGACAGTTGATCCACTTGCCCACAAAAAAAAGTCTTTCGTTTCTCCAAAACCAGTTTGACTGCTTTTCTATGTCATTTTCACACAAATGTCACCAAATGTTTTCTGGATATGATTGCATCCAAGAAGAAATATCCGGTTGTGTTGTGGCTAACTCATGTCCAGATCCTGCTACTGCCTTGTGGTTTGTATTTTCTGGATATTATCAATGGACTTTATGCTTAGGAAGGAATTTAAGCAGGGAACATATTTTTTGTGCTGCCAAACACCAATTAGTTCCACATGGAGAGAAACCTTTGCACATTCGTGTTTTCTAGGGAGATAGCTAGAGCAAGCTCGCCAAAAAAAGGTGATATTTGTGTTTGTATACATGAGATTTCCACTACTTGCCCAAGAAAATGACTTTAATTTCTCCAAAACCTTCTTGACTGTGATTTTCTATGTCATTTTCATACAAATGTCACAAAATTTTGTCCGGATACGACTGGATCAAACAAGAAATATCCAGTTGTGTTGATGCTAATTCAACCCCAGATCTAGCTACAGCCTCTGTGTTTGTGTTTTCTGGATATTATCATAGGAATTTACAGTTTTGAATGAATTTCAGCAGGGAACATTTTGTTTTGTGCTGCCAAACACAAATTGTTTCCACATGGAGACAAAACCTCTGCACATTCATGTTTTCTAGGGAGTTATGTAGAGGAAGTTTGGTAAAAAATATTATATTTGTGTTTGTATACATGACAGTTGATCCACTTACCCACAAAAAAGTCTTTAATTTCTCCAAATCCAGTTTGACTGTGATTTTGTATGTCATTTTCACACAAATGTCACCAAATGTTATCCGGATATGATTGGATCCAAGAAGAAATATCCAGTTGTGTTGTGGCTAACTCAACCCCAGATCTTGCTACAACCTCTGTGTTTGTGTTTTCTGGATATTATCAAAGGAATTTACAGTTTTGAATGAATTTCAGCAGGGAACATATTGTTTTGTGCTGCCAAACACCAATTAGTTCCACATGGAGACAAAACTTTTGCAAATTCGTCTTTTCTAGCGAGATAGCTCTAGCAAGCTCGGCAAGAAAAGGTGATATTTGTGTTTTTATACATGAGATTTCCACCACTTGCCCAAGAAAATGACTTTAATTTCTCCAAAAGCAGTTCAACTGTGATTTTCTATGTCATTTTCTCACAAAGGTCACAAAATTTTGTCCGGATACGACTGGATCAAACAAGAAAAATCCGTTTGTGTTGATGCTAACTTAACCCCAGATCTTGCTACAACCTCTGTGTTTGTGTTTTCTGGACATTATCAAAGGAATTTACAGTTTTGAATGAATTTCAGCAGGGAACATTTTGTTTTGTGCTGCCAAACACCAAGTAGTTCCACATGGAGACAAAACCTTTGCACATTCGTGTTATCTAGGGAGATAGCTAGAGCAAGCTCTGCAAAAAAAGGTGAGATTTGTGTTTGTATACATGAGATTTTCACGACTTGTCCAAGAAAAAGACTTTAATTTCTCCAAAAACCAGTTTGACTGTGATTTTTCTATGTCATTTTCACACAAATATCACAAAAATTTGTCCGGACACGACTGGATCAAACAGGAAGTATCCGGTTGTATTCTGGCAAAATCAACCCCAGATCTTGCTACAAACTCTGTGTTTGTGTTTTCTGGATATTATCAAAGGGATTTACAGTTTTGAATGAATTTCAGCAGGGAACATTTTGTTTTGTGCTGCCAAACACAAATTGGTTCCACATGGAGGCAAAACCTTTGCACATTCATGCTTTCTAGGGAGTAAGGTAGAGGAAGTCTGGTAAAAAATATGATAATTGTTACTGTGTACATGACAGTTGATCCACTTGCCCACAAAAAAATTCTTTAATTTCTCCAAGACCAGTTGGACTGATTTTCTATGTCATTTTCACACAAATGTCCCAAAATTTTGTCCAGATACCATTGGATCAAACAAGAAATATCCGGTTGTGTTGTGGCTAACCCAACCCCAGATCTTGCTACAACCTCTGTGTTAGTATTTTCTGGATATTACCAAAGGAATTTACAGTTTTGAATGAATTTCAGCAGGGAACATTTTGTTTTGTGCTGCCAAACTCAAATTGGTTCCACATGGAGACAAAAGCTCTGCACACTCATGTTTTCTAGGAATGTAAGGTAGAGGAAGTTTGGTAAAAAATATGATATTTGTGTTTGTATACATGACAGTTGATCCACTTGCCCACAAAAAAAAGTCTTTCGTTTCTCCAAAACCAGTTTGACTGCTTTTCTATGTCATTTTCACACAAATGTCACCAAATGTTTTCTGGATATGATTGCATCCAAGAAGAAATATCCGGTTGTGTTGTGGCTAACTCATGTCCAGATCCTGCTACCGCCTTGTGGTTTGTATTTTCTGGATATTATCAATGGACTTTATGCTTAGGAAGGAATTTAAGCAGGGAACATATTTTTTGTGCTGCCAAACACCAATTAGTTCCACATGGAGAGAAACCTTTGCACATTCGTGTTTTCTAGGGAGATAGCTAGAGCAAGCTCGCCAAAAAAAGGTGATATTTGTGTTTGTATACATGAGATTTCCACTACTTGCCCAAGAAAATGACTTTAATTTCTCCAAATCCAGTTTGACTGTGATTTTCTATGTCATTTTCATACAAATGTCACAAAATTTTGTCCGGATACGACTGGATCAAACAAGAAATATCCAGTTGTGTTGATGCTAATTCAACCCCAGATCTAGCTACAGCCTCTGTGTTTGTGTTTTCTGGATATTATCATAGGAATTTACAGTTTTGAATGAATTTCAGCAGGGAACATTTTGTTTTGTGCTGCCAAACACAAATTGTTTCCACATGGAGACAAAACCTCTGCACATTCATGTTTTCTAGGGAGTTATGTAGAGGAAGTTTGGTAAAAAATATTATATTTGTGTTTGTATACATGACAGTTGATCCACTTGCCCACAAAAAAGTCTTTAATTTCTCCAAATCCAGTTTGACTGTGATTTTGTATGTCATTTTCACACAAATGTCACCAAATGTTATCCGGATATGATTGGATCCAAGAAGAAATATCCAGTTGTGTTGTGGCTAACTCAACCCCAGATCTTGCTACAACCTCTGTGTTTGTGTTTTCTGGATATTATCAAAGGAATTTACAGTTTTGAATGAATTTCAGCAGGGAACATATTGTTTTGTGCTGCCAAACACCAATTAGTTCCACATGGAGACAAAACTTTTGCAAATTCGTCTTTTCTAGCGAGATAGCTCTAGCAAGCTCGGCAAGAAAAGGTGATATTTGTGTTTTTATACATGAGATTTCCACCACTTGCCCAAGAAAATGACTTTAATTTCTCCAAAAGCAGTTCAACTGTGATTTTCTATGTCATTTTCTCACAAAGGTCACAAAATTTTGTCCGGATACGACTGGATCAAACAAGAAAAATCCGTTTGTGTTGATGCTAACTTAACCCCAGATCTTGCTACAACCTCTGTGTTTGTGTTTTCTGGACATTATCAAAGGAATTTACAGTTTTGAATGAATTTCAGCAGGGAACATTTTGTTTTGTGCTGCCAAACACCAAGTAGTTCCACATGGAGACAAAACCTTTGCACATTCGTGTTATCTAGGGAGATAGCTAGAGCAAGCTCTGCAAAAAAAGGTGAGATTTGTGTTTGTATACATGAGATTTTCACGACTTGCCCAAGAAAAAGACTTTAATTTCTCCAAAAACCAGTTTGACTGTGATTTTTCTATGTCATTTTCACACAAATATCACAAAAATTTGTCCGGACACGACTGGATCAAACAGGAAGTATCCGGTTGTATTCTGGCAAAATCAACCCCAGATCTTGCTACAAACTCTGTGTTTGTGTTTTCTGGATATTATCAAAGGAATTTACAGTTTTGAATGAATTTCAGCAGGGAACATTTTGTTTTGTGCTGCCAAACACAAATTGGTTCCACATGGAGGCAAAACCTTTGCACATTCATGCTTTCTAGGGAGTAAGGTAGAGGAAGTCTGGTAAAAAATATGATAATTGTTACTGTGTACATGACAGTTGATACACTTGCCCACAAAAAAATTCTTTAATTTCTCCAAGACCAGTTGGACTGATTTTCTATGTCATTTTCACACAAATGTCACAAAATTTTGTCCAGATACCATTGGATCAAACAAGAAATATCCGGTTGTGTTGTGGCTAACCCAACCCCAGATCTTGCTACAACCTCTGTGTTTGTTTTTTCTGCATATTATCAAAGGAATTTACAGTTATGAATGAATTTCAGCATGGAACATTTTGTTTTGTGCTGCCAAACACAAATTGGTTCCACATGGAGACAAAACCTCTGCACATTCATGTTTTCTAGGGAGTAAGGTAGAGGAAGTCTGGCCAAAAATATGATATTTGTGTTTGTATACATGAAATTTATCCACTTGCCCACAAAAAACGTCTTTAATTTCTACAAAACCAGTTGGACTGTGATTTTCTATGTCATTTTCACACAAATGTCACAAAATGTTTTCCATATACAACTTGATCAAAGAAGAAATATCCGGTTTTGTTGTGGCTAACCCAACCCCGGATCTTGCTACAACCTCTGTGTTAGTATTTTCTGGATATTACCAAAGGAATTTACAGTTTTGAATGAATTTCAGCAGGGAACATTTTGTTTTGTGCTGCCAAACACAAATTGGTTCCACATGGAGACAAAACCTCTGCACATTCATGTTTTCTAGGGAGTAAGGTAGATGACGTCCGGCATAAAATATGATATTTGTGTTTGTATACATGACAGTTGATCCACTTGCCCACAAAAATTCTTTAATTTCTACAAAACCAGTTTGACTGTGATTTTCTATCTCATTTTCACACAAACGTCAGAAAATATTTTCCGGATATGATTGGATCCAAAAAGAAATATCCGATTGTGTTGTGGCTAACTCAAGTTCAGATCCTGCTATCGCCTTGTGGTTTGTATTTTCTGGATATTATCAATGGACTTTATGCTTAGGAAGGATTTTCAGCAGGGAACATATTGTTTTGTGCTGCCAAACACCAATTAGTTCCACATGGAGACAAAACTTTTGCAAATTCGTCTTTTCTAGGGAGATAGCTCTAGCAAGCTCGGCAAGAAAAGGTGATATTTGTGTTTGTATACATGAGATTTCCACCACTTGCCCAAGAAAATGACTTTAATTTCTCCAAAAGCAGTTCGACTGTGATTTTCTATGTCATTTTCTCACAAAGGTCACAAAATTTTGTCCGGATACGACTGGATCAAACAAGAAAAATCCGTTTGCGTTGATGCTAACTTAACCCCAGATCTTGCTACAACCTCTGTGTTTGTGTTTTCTGGACATTATCAAAGGAATTTACAGTTTTGAATGAATTTCAGCAGGGAACATTTTGTTTTGTGCTGCCAAACACCAAGTAGTTCCACATGGAGACAAAACCTTTGCACATTCGTGTTATCTAGGGAGATAGCTAGAGCAAGCTCTGCAAAAAAAGGTGAGATTTGTGTTTGTATACATGAGATTTTCACGACTTGCCCAAGAAAAAGACTTTAATTTCTCCAAAACCAGTTTGACTGTGATTTTTCTATGTCATTTTCACACAAATATCACAAAAACTTGTCCGGACACGACTGGATCAAACAGGAAGTATCCGGTTGTATTCTGGCGAAATCAACCCCAGATCTTGCTACAAACTCTGTGTTTGTGTTTTCTGGATATTATCAAAGGAATTTACAGTTTTGAATGAATTTCAGCAGGGAACATTTTGTTTTGTGCTGAAAACACAAATTGGTTCCACATGGAGGCAAAACCTTTGCACATTCATGCTTTCTAGGGAGTAAGGTAGAGGAAGTCTGGTAAAAAATATGATAATTGTTATTGTATACATGACAGTTGATCCACTTGCCCAAAAAAAAATTCTTTAATTTCTCCAAGACCAGTTGGACTGATTTTCTATGTCATTTTCACACAAATGTCCCAAAATTTTGTCCAGATACCATTGGATCAAACAATAAATATCCGGTTGTGTTGTGGCTAACTCAACCCCAGATCTTGCTACAACCTCTGTGTTTGTGTTTTCTGGATATTACCAAAGGAATTTACAGTTTTGAATGAATTTCAGCAGGGAACATTTTGTTTTGTGCTGCCAAACACAAATTGCTTCCACATGGAGACAAAACCTCTGCACATTCATATTTTCTAGGGAGTAAGGTAGAGGACGTCCGGCATAAAATATGATATTTGTGTTTGTATACATGACAGTTGATCCACTTGCACACAAAAAAAGTCTTTAATTTCTACAAAACCAGTTTGACTGTGATTTTCTATCTCATTTTCACACAAACGTCAGAAAATATTTTCCGGATATGATTGGATCCAAAAAGAAATATCCGGTTGTGTTGTGGCTAACTCAAGTTCAGATCCTGCTACCGCCTTGTGGTTTGTATTTTCTGATTATTATCAATGGACTTTATGCTTAGGAAGGATTTTCAGCAGGGAACATATTGTTTTGTGCTGCCAAACACCAATTAGTTCCACATGGAGACAAAACTTTTGCAAATTCGTCTTTTCTAGGGAGATAGCTCTAGCAAGCTCGGCAAGAAAAGGTGATATTTGTGTTTGTATACATGAGATTTCCACCACTTGCCCAAGAAAATGACTTTAATTTCTCCAAAAGCAGTTCGACTGTGATTTTCTATGTCATTTTCTCACAAAGGTCACAAAATTTTGTCCGGATACGACTGGATCAAACAAGAAAAATCCGTTTGCGTTGATGCTAACTTAACCCCAGATCTTGCTACAACCTCTGTGTTTGTGTTTTCTGGACATTATCAAAGGAATTTACAGTTTTGAATGAATTTCAGCAGGGAACATTTTGTTTTGTGCTGCCAAACACCAAGTAGTTCCACATGGAGACAAAACCTTTGCACATTCGTGTTATCTAGGGAGATAGCTAGAGCAAGCTCTGCAAAAAAAGGTGAGATTTGTGTTTGTATACATGAGATTTTCACGACTTGCCCAAGAAAAAGACTTTAATTTCTCCAAAACCAGTTTGACTGTGATTTTTCTATGTCATTTTCACACAAATATCACAAAAACTTGTCCGGACACGACTGGATCAAACAGGAAGTATCCGGTTGTATTCTGGCGAAATCAACCCCAGATCTTGCTACAAACTCTGTGTTTGTGTTTTCTGGATATTATCAAAGGAATTTACAGTTTTGAATGAATTTCAGCAGGGAACATTTTGTTTTGTGCTGAAAACACAAATTGGTTCCACATGGAGGCAAAACCTTTGCACATTCATGCTTTCTAGGGAGTAAGGTAGAGGAAGTCTGGTAAAAAATATGATAATTGTTATTGTATACATGACAGTTGATCCACTTGCCCAAAAAAAAATTCTTTAATTTCTCCAAGACCAGTTGGACTGATTTTCTATGTCATTTTCACACAAATGTCACAAAATTTTGTCCATATACCATTGGATCAAACAATAAATATCCGGTTGTGTTGTGGCTAACTCAACCCCAGATCTTGCTACAACCTCTGTGTTTGTGTTTTCTGGATATTACCAAAGGAATTTACAGTTTTGAATGAATTTCAGCAGGGAACATTTTGTTTTGTGCTGCCAAACACAAATTGCTTCCACATGGAGACAAAACCTCTGCACATTCATGTTTTCTAGGGAGTAAGGTAGAGGACGTCCGGCATAAAATATGATATTTGTGTTTGTATACATGACAGTTGATCCACTTGCACACAAAAAAAGTCTTTAATTTCTACAAAACCAGTTTGACTGTGATTTTCTATCTCATTTTCACACAAACGTCAGAAAATATTTTCCGGATATGATTGGATCCAAAAAGAAATATCCGGTTGTGTTGTGGCTAACTCAAGTTCAGATCCTGCTACCGCCTTGTGGTTTGTATTTTCTGATTATTATCAATGGACTTTATGCTTAGGAAGGATTTTCAGCAGGGAACATATTGTTTTGTGCTGCCAAACACCAATTAGTTCCACATGGAGACAAAACTTTTGCAAATTCGTCTTTTCTAGGGAGATAGCTCTAGCAAGCTCGGCAAGAAAAGGTGATATTTGTGTTTGTATACATGAGATTTCCACCACTTGCCCAAGAAAATGACTTTAATTTCTCCAAAAGCAGTTCGACTGTGATTTTCTATGTCATTTTCTCACAAAGGTCACAAAATTTTGTCCGGATACGACTGGATCAAACAAGAAATATCCGGTTATGTTGATGCTAATTCAACCCCAGATCTAGCTACAGCCTCTGTGTTTGTGTTTTCTGGATATTATCAAAGGAATTTACAGTTTTGAATGAATTTCAGCAGGGAACATTTTGTTTTGTGCTGCCAAACACAAATTGTTTCCACATGGAGACAAAAGCTCTGCAGATTCATATTTTCTAGGGAGTTATGTAGAGGAAGTTTGGTAAAAAATATGATATTTGTGTTTGTATACATGACAGTTGATCCACTTGCCCACAAAAAAAGTCTTTAATTTCTCCAAATCCAGTTTGACTGTGATTTTCTATGTCATTTTCACAAAGGACCCTTATGGGGAAGAGGGACAAGAAACTAGGCCTGGGCAGATATCAGGGGCTTCTTAAGAGGTTAGATGTTCCCCAGAGTGCAGCGGGCAGGACGTTCTCTGGGAAGGAAAAGTCAATCCCCTTCAGAGAACCTCTAGGCATGCCCAGAGCAGAGCTGCCCCTCCCCTTCGGAGAGTCTCTAGGCACTCTCCCTCAGCACGTTCCCTCAGCACGTTCCCTCAGCACTCTCCCTCAGGACTCTCCCTCAGCACTCTCCCTCAGCACGTTCCCTCAGCACGTTCCCTCAGCACTTTCCCTCAGCATTCTCCGGTATGCTAATTGTCCCTCTGAACTGACCAATCCTACGCATGCGCATTAGGAATATGCTAATTCGTTGCCTATATAACCTGTGTGAAACTGCCGCTCAGGGCTCCTCACTGCCTGAGGTGGGGGCCCGTTTGCGCAAACGTTCAATAAAAACCTCGTGCTTTTTGCATCAACTGGTCTGGAGTCTGGATCTTTGGGCGTCCTCCCAAGCAAGTGGGCATCTCTGCAACTGAGAGGTCCAACATTTGGTGGCCCGTACGGGGATTTTAGGTCGCCCTCAGACCCATTCCCTGAGGACCAGTTGGAGGTACGATTAAGTGTTTTCTGTTTGTTTTTCTTCGTCTTGAGTGTTCTGACTGGCCAGTACCTGACTCTGTGAGACCAGTGGGGGAGGCAGGCGTGCCCAGCAACCCCTGGTCCGTTCCCCGGAGGACGCTCCGGTTTGTGAGACCAGAAGGGGAAACCCTCGGTCCATTCCCCCGGAAGACGCTCCCGGGGTGGTCTGGATGTGGGTCGGAGACCAAGTCTCCCTCCTTCCCGGGGAGGGCTGGTCAGGCAGCCGCTCCCAAAAATAGCACAATAGCGTTCGATTTGTCCTAGATCTGGTGCCATGTGGTTTGTCTTGTTTGTTTTATGTGTCTGTGCATTGGCTATTCTTTTTGAATGGGCTGAAATTCTTGCACCCATGGGTCAACAAATAACCACCCCTTTAAGTCTCACTCTAGATCACTGGAAGGACGTTCGAGAATGCGCGCGCCACCTCTCAGTGGAGGTTAAAAGGAAACAATGGGCAAAATTATGTTCCTCAGAGTGGCCGGCCTTCGAGGTCGGCTGGCCAAGGAACGGCACTTTTAACCTCGATATTATTTTACAGATTAAGGCGCGAGTCTTTCAGCCAGGATCCAATGGACACCCTGATCAAGTGCCCTACATTACCACGTGGGAGGATCTTTCACGTAACCCCCCTCCCTGGATAAAACCCTTCTCCTTCCCGACAGAGCCCATACGGACCCCGTTACCCCTTCCTCGGCCATCCCCAACTCCTTTAATACCTTCCTCCCCGATACCCCCTCCTCCTATCCCGGTTGTGCCAACCTCCTCCCTATACCCTCTGAAGGAGATTCGAGATCCAAAACCTGACAAGCCACCGGTTCTTCCGGCTGATCAGGACTTTCTGCTCTTTGACTCTCCCCCACCCTATCTTCCTGGCCAGCCTGCTCCCCCGCAGGAACCCCCACAACAACCAGAGCGGGATGTGCAACCTTCTGCACCATCCCCTGATTCCACGAGGGCAGGGGAAGAAGTCTCAGCACCTTCCCCGCCCTCCAGCCGCCTGCGCCTCCGTCGGGGGCAGGCAGGGGGCTCGGGAAGCGTCTGGACTTCACAGGCCTTTCCTCTTCGTTCGGTGGCTGGCCAGATGCAGTACTGGCCATTTTCTGCTTCCGATCTTTACAATTGGAAAACCCATAACCCCTCTTTCTCTCAGGACCCCCAGGCTCTGACTGGGCTGATCGAGTCAATTTTATTGACTCATCAGCCCACCTGGGATGATTGTAGGCAGCTTCTGCAGACCCTCCTCACTACTGAGGAAAAGCAGCGTGTCTACCTTGAGGCACGGAAAAACGTCCCTGGAGCAGATGGCCGACCGACCCTACTGCCAAACGAAATTGAGGAGGCGTTTCCCTTAACCCGTCCTGATTGGGACTACACCACCGTTGCTGGTAGGGAGCGACTTCGTCTTTACCGCCAGATTCTCCTTGCGGGTCTCAGAGGGGCTGGAAAGCGCCCCACCAATTTGGCCAAGGTACGTGCAGTAGTGCAGGGGGCTGAGGAAATGCCAGCAGGCTTCCTAGAAAGATTAATGGAAGCCTACTGTATGTACACCCTGTTTGACCCCCTGGCAGAGGACCGGCAGGGAGATGTAATCATGTCCTTTATAGGACAGTCAGCGCCGGACATCCGCAATAAATTGCAGCGGCTAGAGGGGCTTCAGGGGTATACTATACAAGATTTAATGAAGGAGGCAGAAAAGATTTACAACAAAAGGGAGACCCGAGAGGAGAAGGAGGAAAGGATCCGCAAGGAGCAGGAGGAAAGGGAAGACAAAAGAGACAAAAGACGTAATCGAGAGCTTAGTAGAATTTTGGCCACCGTAGTGCAGGATACAGAAAGGAGTAGACCAGGACAGAATAGGGACTTGGGAGACAAACGAAAGCCTCGGGTGGAAAGAGATCAATGTGCCTATTGTAAAGAAAGAGGACACTGGGTCAAAGACTGCCCGAAGAAACCACAGGGACCAAAGAAGAGACCAGTTCCAATCCTGTCCCTGAAAGAAGACGATTAGGTGAGTCAGGGCCAGGAGCCCCCCCCCCTGAGCCCAGGATAACCCTTGAAGTGGGGGGCAGACCGGTAACCTTCCTGATTGACACGGGATCCCAGCACTCGGTACTGACTTCAGAAAAAGGGCCTTTAAGCTCCAAGACTTCCTGGGTTCAGGGGGCAACTGGAGGGAAGTTATATCGCTGGACAACCAATCGAGAGGTCCAGTTGAGTACAGGACTTGTGACACACTCATTCTTACTAGTGCCAGACTGCCCCTATCCCCTCCTGGGCAGGGACCTACTCTCGAAGGTAGGAGCCCAAATTCACTTCCATGAGAAAGGAGCTACCATCACAGACTCAGGAGGGCGGCCCCTCCAGGTATTAACACTACGCTTGGAGGACGAACACCGATTATTCGAGAGGCCCTCATCCACCATGGCTCCCCTGGACCCCAAGTGGCTCACAGATTTTCCTCAGACCTGGGCAGAGACTGCGGGAATAGGGCTGGCTGTCAACCGGCCTCCCTTGATCATAGATCTGAAGCCCACGGCCATTCCCATGTCAGTTCATCAATATCCGATGGGCAAGGAAGCTAAGGAAGGTATCCGGCCACATATCCAGAGACTGTTACACCTAGGCATTTTAAAACCTTGTCGTTCACCTTGGAACACCCCCCTACTACCAGTAAAGAAGCCTGGTACGGGTGACTACCGCCCGGTACAGGACTTGCGGGAGGTTAACAGGAGAACGGAGGATATGCATCCCACAGTGCCCAACCCCTACAATCTGCTAAGTACCTTGCCTCCGACCCACGTATGGTACACTGTGTTAGATCTAAAAGATGCATTCTTTTGTTTAAGACTGATCCCTCAGAGCCAATCCATCTTTGCTTTAGAGTGGAAAGACCCAGAGACCGGGTTTTCAGGACAACTCACCTGGACAAGGTTGCCCCAAGGATTTAAAAACTCGCCTACCTTGTTTGACGAAGCTCTGCACCTAGATTTGGCCAACTTCCGAGTCAACCATCTGGACCTGGTCCTCCTGCAATATGTGGACGACCTCCTCCTTGCCGCTGAAACTGAGCAGTACTGCCTAAAAGGTAACGGGGCCCTGCTACAGAGACTGGGGGAATTGGGCTATCGAGCCTCCGCGAAAAAGGCCCAAATATGTCAGAAACAGGTGGCCTACCTAGGCTACCTCCTAGAAGGAGGGCAACGGTGGCTGACGGAGAGCCGAAAAAGGGTGGTTGCTCTAATTCCACCCCCCACCGATGCCAGAAAGATGCGGGAATTCCTCGGGAGTGCGGGATTCTGCCGCCTTTGGATTCCTGGGTTTGCGGAGCTGGCAGCCCCATTGTACCCCCTCACGAAGTCCAATGCTCCCTTTCAATGGAGAGAAGAGCAACAGCGGGCATTTGACAACATAAAAAAGGCCCTATTGTCAGCCCCAGCCCTGAGCCTCCCTGATATGACCAAGCCCTTCACATTATACGTGGATGAGAACAAGGGAGTGGCGAAGGGAGTGCTAACACAAATGCTTGGACCCTGGAAAAAGCCGGTGGCATACTTTTCAAAAAAGCTAGACAATGTAGCGGCCGGCTGGCCTCCGTGCCTCCACATGATAGCGGCCGTGGCAGTTCTGGTGAAAGACTCGGACAAATTGACTCTAGGCCAACCTCTCACCGTAGTGGCACCTCATGCTGTGGAGACAGTTATCCGACAGCCACCAGATCGGTGGCTCTCAAATGCTCGGATAACTCATTACCAGACTATGTTATTAAACTCAGAGCGGGTCCAGTTTGGGACTGCCACCTCTTTAAACCCGGCCACCCTGCTCCCGGAACTGGGGCCCCAGGACCAGGTAATCCATAACTGTCACCAAATCCTGGCTGAGGCCCACGGCACCCGAAAAGACCTAACCGACCAGCCTCTGCCGGATGCCGAAATGACCTGGTTCACGGATGGGAGCAGCTTTCTACAGAACGGTGAGCGGAGGGCTGGGGCAGCGGTGGTGGATGGAAAAACTGTTATCTGGTCAAGTGCCTTAAAGCCTGGGACTTCTGCTCAAAAAGCCGAGCTCATAGCCTTAACTCAAGCTTTAAAACTGGCACAAGACAAAAAGGTCAACATTTACACAGACAGTCGGTATGCATTCGCCACTGCCCATGTACATGGGGAGATATACCAGCTAAGGGGCCTCTTAACCTCGGCAGGCAAGGACATTAAAAATAAGCAGGAAATCCTAGATCTTCTACAGGCCCTGTTCCTGCCCAAAAGGTTGAGTATAATCCATTGCCCCGGGCACCAACGAGGAGACGACCCCGTAGCAAGGGGAAACAGGATGGCAGACGAGGCCGCTAGGGCGGCAGCCCTGAGCCAACAGGTGCTCCCGTTAAAGACAACTGAGCCCACCCAAGTATCGAGGGAACCACCTTTCCTCTATTCGGACCAAGACTTAGATACGATCCAGCGGCTCGGTGCAGAGTATGATGAACAAATAAGGGTTTGGAGGCTCGGAGAGAAAATAGTCCTGCCACACCAATTGGCTAAAGAAATAATTACCAGCCTCCATCAATGGACTCATTTGGGACACAAAAAGCTAAAAGCAGCCTTACAGGAAGATAGGCAGTCTTATTACATCCCCGGACTTGACTCTTTAGTCCAGCAGGTGACTGAATCCTGTGTTCCGTGTGCCAAGGTAAATGCCAGACACCTCAAGCTCCCGGAGGGAGCTAGGGTAAGAGGAGACCGACCAGGAATCAACTGGGAGGTCAATTTCACTGAGATAAGGCCAGGCAGTTATGGGAATAAGTATCTTCTAGTTTTTGTAGACACCTTCTCCGGATGGACTGAGGCATTCCCCACAAAACGGGAAACCGCCCGGGTGGTCGTCAAGAAGATCATAGAGGAGATCTTCCCCCGGTTCGGCTTGCCTAAGGTAATCGGGTCCGACAACGGCCCAGCGTTTGTCTCCCAGGTAAGTCAGTTGGTGGCCAAAGCATTAGGCATAAATTGGAAATTGCACTGTGCCTATAGACCCCAAAGTTCAGGACAGGTAGAAAGAATGAACAGAACAATTAAAGAGACCTTGACCAAATTAGCGTTGGAGACTGGCATTAAAGACTGGGTCCAACTCCTCCCTATGGTGTTGTTCCGGGTCCGAAACACGCCCTCTCATTGCGGGCTGACACCATACGAAATCCTTTATGGAGGGCCCCCACCAGTAGCAGGCTTGCTTGACCTTGCCAATGACTCCGTTGCCGATGCCCCTAAATTACAGGCCCGGTTGAGAGCACTCCAGATCATCCAGAACCAGGTCTGGAAACCTCTTGCAGCAGCCTACCAACCCAAGACGACAACCATCCCACATCCTTTCCAAATCGGAGACGCTGTGTATGTCCGAAGGCACCAATCTAAGACTCTAGAGCCCCGGTGGAAAGGCCCCTTCACTGTGCTGTTGACAACTCCCACCGCTCTCAAGGTCGACGGAATCGCTGCTTGGGTCCACGCCTCACACGTGAAGCGAGCACCACCTCCCCAGGGCCCCGAGGATCCGGATAGACCAACCAAATGGAAGCTCCAGCGCACTCAGAACCCACTCAAGCTAAGACTTTCAAAAACTGTTTAATATTTGTGATGTTCCTGGCCTTTCCCCATTGTTTTTCCAATCCCCATGCTCCACAATTGTTAACGTGGAACCCAACCCAGTCCAGCAAGAACAGAGTTCCCTGCCTCCAGTGAGGCAGGCTCTCCCCAGGCCGGTCCAATAGATTTTAGGATTAAAATCTTTGCAAAAAGAAAAGGAGGGAATGAAGGACCCTTATGGGGGAGAGGGACAAGAAACTAGGCCTGGGCAGATATCAGGGGCTTCTTAAGAGGTTAGATGTTCCCCAGAGTCCAGCGGGCAGGACGTTCTCTGGGAAGGAAAAGTCAATCCCCTTCAGAGAACCTCTAGGCATGCCCAGAGCAGAGCTGCCCCTCCCCTTCGGAGAGTCTCTAGGCACTCTCCCTCAGCACGTTCCCTCAGCACGTTCCCTCAGCACTCTCCCTCAGGACTCTCCCTCAGCACGTTCCCTCAGCACTCTCCCTCAGCACTCTCCCTCAGCACTCTCCCCCAGCACGTTCCCTCAGCACGTTCCCTCAGCACTTTCCCTCAGCATTCTCCGGTATGCTAATTGTCCCTCTGAACTGACCAATCCTACGCATGCTCATTAGGAATATGCTAAT
This sequence comes from Lepus europaeus, assembly GCF_033115175.1. Taxonomy (NCBI): domain Eukaryota; kingdom Metazoa; phylum Chordata; class Mammalia; order Lagomorpha; family Leporidae; genus Lepus; species Lepus europaeus. The sequence continues at coordinate 28,681,723 of NC_084829.1, forward strand.
TCGTTGCCTATATAACCTGTGTGAAACTGCCGCTCAGGGCTCCTCACTGCCTGAGGTGGGGGCCCGTTTGCGCAAACGTTCAATAAAAACCTCGTGCTTTTTGCATCAACTGGTCTGGAGTCTGGATCTTTGGGCGTCCTCCCAAGCAAGTGGGCATCTCTGCAACTGAGAGGTCCAATACACACAAATTTCACAAAGTGTTTTCCGGATATGATTGGATCCAAGAAGAAATATCCGGTTGTGTTGTGGCTAACTCAACCCCAGATCTTGCTACAACCTCTGTGTTTGTGTTTTCTGGACATTATCAAAGGAATTTACAGTTTTGAATGAATTTCAGCAGGGAACATTTTGTTTTGTGCTGCCAAACACAAATTGCTTCCACATGGAGACAAAACCTCTGCACATTCGTGTTATCTAGGGAGATAGCTAGAGCAAGCTCTGCAAAAAAAGGTGAGATTTGTGTTTGTATACATGAGATTTTCACCACTTGCCCAAGAAAAAGACTTTAATTTCTCCAAAAACCAGTTTGACTGTGATTTTTCTATGTCATTTTCACACAAATATCACAAAAATTTGTCCGGACACGACTGGATCAAACAGGAAGTATCCGGTTGTATTCTGCCAAAATCAACCCCAGATCTTGCTACAAACTCTGTGTTTGTGTTTTCTGGATATTATCAAAGGAATTTACAGTTTTGAATGAATTTCAGCAGGGAACATTTTGTTTTGTGCTGCCAAACACAAATTGGTTCCACATGGAGGCAAAACCTTTGCACATTCATGCTTTCTAGGGAGTAGGTAGAGGAAGTCTGGTAAAAAATATGATAATTGTTACTGTGTACATGACAGTTGATCCACTTGCCCACAAAAAAATTCTTTAATTTCTCCAAGACCAGTTGGACTGATTTTCTATGTCATTTTCACACAAATGTCACAAAATTTTGTCCAGATACCATTGGATCAAACAAGAAATATCCGGTTGTGTTGTGGCTAACCCAACCCCAGATCTTGCTACAACCTCTGTGTTTGTTTTTTCTGCATATTATCAAAGGAATTTACAGTTATGAATGAATTTCAGCATGGAACATTTTGTTTTGTGCTGCCAAACACAAATTGGTTCCACATGGAGACAAAACCTCTGCACATTCATGATTTCTAGGGAGTAAGGTAGAGGAAGTCTGGCCAAAAATATGATATTTGTGTTTGTATACATGAAATTTACCACTTGCCCACAAAAAACGTCTTTAATTTCTACAAAACCAGTTGGACTGTGATTTTCTATGTCATTTTCACACAAATGTCACAAAATGTTTTCCATATACAACTTGATCAAAGAAGAAATATCCGGTTTTGTTGTGGCTAACCCAACCCCGGATCTTGCTACAACCTCTGTGTTAGTATTTTCTGGATATTACCAAAGGAATTTACAGTTTTGAATGAATTTCAGCAGGGAACATTTTGTTTTGTGCTGCCAAACTCAAATTGGTTCCACATGGAGACAAAAGCTCTGCACACTCATGTTTTCTAGGAATGTAAGGTAGAGGAAGTTTGGTAAAAAATATGATATTTGTGTTTGTATACATGACAGTTGATCCACTTGCCCACAAAAAAAGTCTTTCATTTCTCCAAAACCAGTTTGACTGCTTTTCTATGTCATTTTCACACAAATGTCACCAAATGTTTTCTGGATATGATTGCATCCAAGAAGAAATATCCGGTTGTGTTGTGGCTAACTCATGTCCAGATCCTGCTACCGCCTTGTGGTTTGTATTTTCTGGATATTATCAATGGACTTTATGCTTAGGAAGGAATTTAAGCAGGGAACATATTTTTTGTGCTGCCAAACACCAATTAGTTCCACATGGAGAGAAACCTTTGCACATTCGTGTTTTCTAGGGAGATAGCTAGAGCAAGCTCGCCAAAAAAAGGTGATATTTGTGTTTGTATACATGAGATTTCCACTACTTGCCCAAGAAAATGACTTTAATTTCTCCAAATCCAGTTTGACTGTGATTTTCTATGTCATTTTCATACAAATGTCACAAAATTTTGTCCGGATACGACTGGATCAAACAAGAAATATCCAGTTGTGTTGATGCTAATTCAACCCCAGATCTAGCTACAGCCTCTGTGTTTGTGTTTTCTGGATATTATCATAGGAATTTACAGTTTTGAATGAATTTCAGCAGGGAACATTTTGTTTTGTGCTGCCAAACACAAATTGCTTCCACATGGAGACAAAACCTCTGCACATTCATGTTTTCTAGGGAGTAAGGTAGAGGACTTCCGGCATAAAATATGATATTTGTGTTTGTATACATGACAGTTGATCCACTTGCCCACAAAAAAGTCTTTAATTTCTCCAAATCCAGTTTGACTGTGATTTTGTATGTCATTTTCACACAAATGTCACCAAATGTTATCCGGATATGATTGGATTCAAGAAGAAATATCCGGTTGTGTTGTGGCTAACTCAACCCCAGATCTTGCTACAACATCTGTGTTTGTGTTTTCTGGATATTACCAAAGGAATTTACAGTTTTGAATGAATTTCAGCAGGGAACATATTGTTTTGTGCTGCCAAACACCAATTAGTTCCACATGGAGACAAAACTTTTGCAAATTCGTCTTTTCTAGGGAGAAAGCTCTAGCAAGCTCGGCAAGAAAAGGTGATATTTGTGTTTGTATACATGAGATTTCCACCACTTGCCCAAGAAAATGACTTTAATTTCTCCAAAAGCAGTTCAACTGTGATTTTCTATGTCATTTTCTCACAAAGGTCACAAAATTTTGTCCGGATACGACTGGATCAAACAAGAAAAATCCGTTTGTGTTGATGCTAACTTAACCCCAGATCTTGCTACAACCTCTGTGTTTGTGTTTTCTGGACATTATCAAAGGAATTTACAGTTTTGAATGAATTTCAGCAGGGAACATTTTGTTTTGTGCTGCCAAACACCAAGTAGTTCCACATGGAGACAAAACCTTTGCACATTCGTGTTATCTAGGGAGATAGCTAGAGCAAGCTCTGCAAAAAAAGGTGAGATTTGTGTTTGTATACATGAGATTTTCACGACTTGCCCAAGAAAAAGTCTTTAATTTCTCCAAAAACCAGTTTGACTGTGATTTTTCTATGTCATTTTCACACAAATATCACAAAAATTTGTCCGGACACGACTGGATCAAACAGGAAGTATCCGGTTGTATTCTGGCAAAATCAACCCCAGATCTTGCTACAAACTCTGTGTTTGTGTTTTCTGGATATTATCAAAGGAATTTACAGTTTTGAATGAATTTCAGCAGGGAACATTTTGTTTTGTGCTGCCAAACACAAATTGGTTCCACATGGAGGCAAAACCTTTGCACATTCATGCTTTCTAGGGAGTAAGGTAGAGGAAGTTTGGTAAAAAATATGATAATTGTTACTGTGTACATGACAGTTGATCCACTTGCCCACAAAAAAATTCTTTAATTTCTCCAAGACCAGTTGGACTGATTTTCTATGTCATTTTCACACAAATGTCCCAAAATTTTGTCCAGATACCATTGGATCAAACAAGAAATATCCGGTTGTGTTGTGGCTAACCCAACCCCAGATCTTGCTACAACCTCTGTGTTTGTTTTTTCTGCATATTATCAAAGGAATTTACAGTTATGAATGAATTTCAGCATGGAACATTTTGTTTTGTGCTGCCAAACACAAATTGGTTCCACATGGAGACAAAACCTCTGCACATTCATGATTTCTAGGGAGTAAGGTAGAGGAAGTCTGGCCAAAAATATGATATTTGTGTTTGTATACATGAAATTTATCCACTTGCCCACAAAAAACGTCTTTAATTTCTACAAAACCAGTTGGACTGTGATTTTCTATGTCATTTTCACACAAATGTCACAAAATGTTTTCCATATACAACTTGATCAAAGAAGAAATATCCGGTTTTGTTGTGGCTAACCCAACCCCGGATCTTGCTACAACCTCTGTGTTAGTATTTTCTGGATATTACCAAAGGAATTTACAGTTTTGAATGAATTTCAGCAGGGAACATTTTGTTTTGTGCTGCCAAACTCAAATTGGTTCCACATGGAGACAAAAGCTCTGCACACTCATGTTTTCTAGGAATGTAAGGTAGAGGAAGTTTGGTAAAAAATATGATATTTGTGTTTGTATACATGACAGTTGATCCACTTGCCCACAAAAAAAAGTCTTTCGTTTCTCCAAAACCAGTTTGACTGCTTTTCTATGTCATTTTCACACAAATGTCACCAAATGTTTTCTGGATATGATTGCATCCAAGAAGAAATATCCGGTTGTGTTGTGGCTAACTCATGTCCAGATCCTGCTACTGCCTTGTGGTTTGTATTTTCTGGATATTATCAATGGACTTTATGCTTAGGAAGGAATTTAAGCAGGGAACATATTTTTTGTGCTGCCAAACACCAATTAGTTCCACATGGAGAGAAACCTTTGCACATTCGTGTTTTCTAGGGAGATAGATAGAGCAAGCTCGCCAAAAAAAGGTGATATTTGTGTTTGTATACATGAGATTTCCACTACTTGCCCAAGAAAATGACTTTAATTTCTCCAAAACCTTCTTGACTGTGATTTTCTATGTCATTTTCATACAAATGTCACAAAATTTTGTCCGGATACGACTGGATCAAACAAGAAATATCCAGTTGTGTTGATGCTAATTCAACCCCAGATCTAGCTACAGCCTCTGTGTTTGTGTTTTCTGGATATTATCATAGGAATTTACAGTTTTGAATGAATTTCAGCAGGGAACATTTTGTTTTGTGCTGCCAAACACAAATTGTTTCCACATGGAGACAAAACCTCTGCACATTCATGTTTTCTAGGGAGTTATGTAGAGGAAGTTTGGTAAAAAATATTATATTTGTGTTTGTATACATGACAGTTGATCCACTTGCCCACAAAAAAGTCTTTAATTTCTCCAAATCCAGTTTGACTGTGATTTTGTATGTCATTTTCACACAAATGTCACCAAATGTTATCCGGATATGATTGGATCCAAGAAGAAATATCCGGTTGTGTTGTGGCTAACTCAACCCCAGATCTTGCTACAACCTCTGTGTTTGTGTTTTCTGGATATTACCAAAGGAATTTACAGTTTTGAATGAATTTCAGCAGGGAACATTTTGTTTTGTGCTGCCAAACACAAATTGCTTCCACATGGAGACAAAACCTCTGCACATTCATGTTTTCTAGGGAGTAAGGTAGAGGACGTCCGGCATAAAATATGATATTTGTGTTTGTATACATGACAGTTGATCCACTTGCACACAAAAAAAGTCTTTAATTTCTACAAAACCAGTTTGACTGTGATTTTCTATCTCATTTTCACACAAACGTCAGAAAATATTTTCCGGATATGATTGGATCCAAAAAGAAATATCCGGTTGTGTTGTGGCTAACTCAAGTTCAGATCCTGCTACCGCCTTGTGGTTTGTATTTTCTGATTATTATCAATGGACTTTATGCTTAGGAAGGATTTTCAGCAGGGAACATATTGTTTTGTGCTGCCAAACACCAATTAGTTCCACATGGAGACAAAACTTTTGCAAATTCGTCTTTTCTAGGGAGATAGCTCTAGCAAGCTCGGCAAGAAAAGGTGATATTTGTGTTTGTATACATGAGATTTCCACCACTTGCCCAAGAAAATGACTTTAATTTCTCCAAAAGCAGTTCGACTGTGATTTTCTATGTCATTTTCTCACAAAGGTCACAAAATTTTGTCCGGATACGACTGGATCAAACAAGAAATATCCGGTTATGTTGATGCTAATTCAACCCCAGATCTAGCTACAGCCTCTGTGTTTGTGTTTTCTGGATATTATCAAAGGAATTTACAGTTTTGAATGAATTTCAGCAGGGAACATTTTGTTTTGTGCTGCCAAACAAATTGTTTCCACATGGAGACAAAAGCTCTGCAGATTCATATTTTCTAGGGAGTTATGTAGAGGAAGTTTGGTAAAAAATATGATATTTGTGTTTGTATACATGACAGTTGATCCACTTGCCCACAAAAAAAGTCTTTAATTTCTCCAAATCCAGTTTGACTGTGATTTTCTATGTCATTTTCACAAAGGACCCTTATGGGGAAGAGGGACAAGAAACTAGGCCTGGGCAGATATCAGGGGCTTCTTAAGAGGTTAGATGTTCCCCAGAGTCCAGCGGGCAGGACGTTCTCTGGGAAGGAAAAGTCAATCCCCTTCAGAGAACCTCTAGGCATGCCCAGAGCAGAGCTGCCCCTCCCCTTCGGAGAGTCTCTAGGCACTCTCCCTCAGCACGTTCCCTCAGCACGTTCCCTCAGCACTCTCCCTCAGGACTCTCCCTCAGCACTCTCCCTCAGCACGTTCCCTCAGCACGTTCCCTCAGCACTTTCCCTCAGCATTCTCCGGTATGCTAATTGTCCCTCTGAACTGACCAATCCTACGCATGCGCATTAGGAATATGCTAATTCGTTGCCTATATAACCTGTGTGAAACTGCCGCTCAGGGCTCCTCACTGCCTGAGGTGGGGGCCCGTTTGCGCAAACGTTCAATAAAAACCTCGTGCTTTTTGCATCAACTGGTCTGGAGTCTGGATCTTTGGGCGTCCTCCCAAGCAAGTGGGCATCTCTGCAACTGAGAGGTCCAACATTTGGTGGCCCGTACGGGGATTTTAGGTCGCCCTCAGACCCATTCCCTGAGGACCAGTTGGAGGTACGATTAAGTGTTTTCTGTTTGTTTTTCTTCGTCTTGAGTGTTCTGACTGGCCAGTACCTGACTCTGTGAGACCAGTGGGGGAGGCAGGCGTGCCCAGCAACCCCTGGTCCGTTCCCCGGAGGACGCTCCGGTTTGTGAGACCAGAAGGGGAAACCCTCGGTCCATTCCCCCGGAAGACGCTCCCGGGGTGGTCTGGATGTGGGTCGGAGACCAAGTCTCCCTCCTTCCCGGGGAGGGCTGGTCAGGCAGCCGCTCCCAAAAATAGCACAATAGCGTTCGATTTGTCCTAGATCTGGTGCCATGTGGTTTGTCTTGTTTGTTTTATGTGTCTGTGCATTGGCTATTCTTTTTGAATGGGCTGAAATTCTTGCACCCATGGGTCAACAAATAACCACCCCTTTAAGTCTCACTCTAGATCACTGGAAGGACGTTCGAGAATGCGCGCGCCACCTCTCAGTGGAGGTTAAAAGGAAACAATGGGCAAAATTATGTTCCTCAGAGTGGCCGGCCTTCGAGGTCGGCTGGCCAAGGAACGGCACTTTTAACCTCGATATTATTTTACAGATTAAGGCGCGAGTCTTTCAGCCAGGATCCAATGGACACCCTGATCAAGTGCCCTACATTACCACGTGGGAGGATCTTTCACGTAACCCCCCTCCCTGGATAAAACCCTTCTCCTTCCCGACAGAGCCCATACGGACCCCGTTACCCCTTCCTCGGCCATCCCCAACTCCTTTAATACCTTCCTCCCCGATACCCCCTCCTCCTATCCCGGTTGTGCCAACCTCCTCCCTATACCCTCTGAAGGAGATTCGAGATCCAAAACCTGACAAGCCACCGGTTCTTCCGGCTGATCAGGACTTTCTGCTCTTTGACTCTCCCCCACCCTATCTTCCTGGCCAGCCTGCTCCCCCGCAGGAACCCCCACAACAACCAGAGCGGGATGTGCAACCTTCTGCACCATCCCCTGATTCCACGAGGGCAGGGGAAGAAGTCTCAGCGCCTTCCCCGCCCTCCAGCCGCCTGCGCCTCCGTCGGGGGCAGGCAGGGGGCTCGGGAAGCATCTGGACTTCACAGGCCTTTCCTCTTCGTTCGGTGGCTGGCCAGATGCAGTACTGGCCATTTTCTGCTTCCGATCTTTACAATTGGAAAACCCATAACCCCTCTTTCTCTCAGGACCCCCAGGCTCTGACTGGGCTGATCGAGTCAATTTTATTGACTCATCAGCCCACCTGGGATGATTGTAGGCAGCTTCTGCAGACCCTCCTCACTACTGAGGAAAAGCAGCGTGTCTACCTTGAGGCACGGAAAAACGTCCCTGGAGCAGATGGCCGACCGACCCTACTGCCAAACGAAATTGAGGAGGCGTTTCCCTTAACCCGTCCTGATTGGGACTACACCACCGTTGCTGGTAGGGAGCGACTTCGTCTTTACCGCCAGATTCTCCTTGCGGGTCTCAGAGGGGCTGGAAAGCGCCCCACCAATTTGGCCAAGGTACGTGCAGTAGTGCAGGGGGCTGAGGAAATGCCAGCAGGCTTCCTAGAAAGATTAATGGAAGCCTACTGTATGTACACCCTGTTTGACCCCCTGGCAGAGGACCGGCAGGGAGATGTAATCATGTCCTTTATAGGACAGTCAGCGCCGGACATCCGCAATAAATTGCAGCGGCTAGAGGGGCTTCAGGGGTATACTATACAAGATTTAATGAAGGAGGCAGAAAAGATTTACAACAAAAGGGAGACCCGAGAGGAGAAGGAGGAAAGGATCCGCAAGGAGCAGGAGGAAAGGGAAGACAAAAGAGACAAAAGACGTAATCGAGAGCTTAGTAGAATTTTGGCCACCGTAGTGCAGGATACAGAAAGGAGTAGACCAGGACAGAATAGGGACTTGGGAGACAAACGAAAGCCTCGGGTGGAAAGAGATCAATGTGCCTATTGTAAAGAAAGAGGACACTGGGTCAAAGACTGCCCGAAGAAACCACAGGGACCAAAGAAGAGACCAGTTCCAATCCTGTCCCTGAAAGAAGACGATTAGGTGAGTCAGGGCCAGGAGCCCCCCCCCCCCTGAGCCCAGGATAACCCTTGAAGTGGGGGGCAGACCGGTAACCTTCCTGATTGACACGGGATCCCAGCACTCGGTACTGACTTCAGAAAAAGGGCCTTTAAGCTCCAAGACTTCCTGGGTTCAGGGGGCAACTGGAGGGAAGTTATATCGCTGGACAACCAATCGAGAGGTCCAGTTGAGTACAGGACTTGTGACACACTCATTCTTACTAGTGCCAGACTGCCCCTACCCCCTCCTGGGCAGGGACCTACTCTCGAAGGTAGGAGCCCAAATTCACTTCCATGAGAAAGGAGCTACCATCACAGACTCAGGAGGGCGGCCCCTCCAGGTATTAACACTACGCTTGGAGGACGAACACCGATTATTCGAGAGGCCCTCATCCACCATGGCTCCCCTGGACCCCAAGTGGCTCACAGATTTTCCTCAGGCCTGGGCAGAGACTGCGGGAATAGGGCTGGCTGTCAACCGGCCTCCCTTGATCATAGATCTGAAGCCCACGGCCATTCCCATGTCAGTTCATCAATATCCGATGGGCAAGGAAGCTAAGGAAGGTATCCGGCCACATATCCAGAGACTGTTACACCTAGGCATTTTAAAACCTTGTCGTTCACCTTGGAACACCCCCCTACTACCAGTAAAGAAGCCTGGTACGGGTGACTACCGCCCGGTACAGGACTTGCGGGAGGTTAACAGGAGAACGGAGGATATGCATCCCACAGTGCCCAACCCCTACAATCTGCTAAGTACCTTGCCTCCGACCCACGTATGGTACACTGTGTTAGATCTAAAAGATGCATTCTTTTGTTTAAGACTGATCCCTCAGAGCCAATCCATCTTTGCTTTAGAGTGGAAAGACCCAGAGACCGGGTTTTCAGGACAACTCACCTGGACAAGGTTGCCCCAAGGATTTAAAAACTCGCCTACCTTGTTTGACGAAGCTCTGCACCTAGATTTGGCCAACTTCCGAGTCAACCATCTGGACCTGGTCCTCCTGCAATATGTGGACGACCTCCTCCTTGCCGCTGAAACTGAGCAGTACTGCCTAAAAGGTAACGGGGCCCTGCTACAGAGACTGGGGGAATTGGGCTATCGAGCCTCCGCGAAAAAGGCCCAAATATGTCAGAAACAGGTGGCCTACCTAGGCTACCTCCTAGAAGGAGGGCAACGGTGGCTGACGGAGAGCCGAAAAAGGGTGGTTGCTCTAATTCCACCCCCCACCGATGCCAGAAAGATGCGGGAATTCCTCGGGAGTGCGGGATTCTGCCGCCTTTGGATTCCTGGGTTTGCGGAGCTGGCAGCCCCATTGTACCCCCTCACGAAGTCCAATGCTCCCTTTCAATGGAGAGAAGAGCAACAGCGGGCATTTGACAACATAAAAAAGGCCCTATTGTCAGCCCCAGCCCTGAGCCTCCCTGATATGACCAAGCCCTTCACATTATACGTGGATGAGAACAAGGGAGTGGCGAAGGGAGTGCTAACACAAATGCTTGGACCCTGGAAAAAGCCGGTGGCATACTTTTCAAAAAAGCTAGACAATGTAGCGGCCGGCTGGCCTCCGTGCCTCCACATGATAGCGGCCGTGGCAGTTCTGGTGAAAGACTCGCACAAATTGACTCTAGGCCAACCTCTCACCGTAGTGGCACCTCATGCTGTGGAGACAGTTATCCGACAGCCACCAGATCGGTGGCTCTCAAATGCTCGGATAACTCATTACCAGACTATGTTATTAAACTCAGAGCGGGTCCAGTTTGGGACTGCCACCTCTTTAAACCCGGCCACCCTGCTCCCGGAACTGGGGCCCCAGGACCAGGTAATCCATAACTGTCACCAAATCCTGGCTGAGGCCCACGGCACCCGAAAAGACCTAACCGACCAGCCTCTGACGGATGCCGAAATGACCTGGTTCACGGATGGGAACAGCTTTCTACAGAACGGTGAGCGGAGGGCTGGGGCAGCGGTGGTGGATGGAAAAACTGTTATCTGGTCAAGTGCCTTAAAGCCTGGGACTTCTGCTCAAAAAGCCGAGCTCATAGCCTTAACTCAAGCTTTAAAACTGGCACAAGACAAAAAGGTCAACATTTACACAGACAGTCGGTATGCATTCGCCACTGCCCATGTACATGGGGAGATATACCAGCTAAGGGGCCTCTTAACCTCGGCAGGCAAGGACATTAAAAATAAGCAGGAAATCCTAGATCTTCTACAGGCCCTGTTCCTGCCCAAAAGGTTGAGTATAATCCATTGCCCCGGGCACCAACGAGGAGACGACCCCGTAGCAAGGGGAAACAGGATGGCAGACGAGGCCGCTAGGGCGGCAGCCCTGAGCCAACAGGTGCTCCCGTTAAAGACAACTGAGCCCACCCAAGTATCGAGGGAACCACCTTTCCTCTATTCGGACCGACTTAGATACGATCCAGCGGCTCGGTGCAGAGTATGATGAACAAATAAGGGTTTGGAGGCTCGGAGAGAAAATAGTCCTGCCACACCAATTGGCTAAAGAAATAATTACCAGCCTCCATCAATGGACTCATTTGGGACACAAAAAGCTAAAAGCAGCCTTACAGGAAGATAGGCAGTCTTATTACATCCCCGGACTTGACTCTTTAGTCCAGCAGGTGACTGAATCCTGTGTTCCGTGTGCCAAGGTAAATGCCAGACACCTCAAGCTCCCGGAGGGAGCTAGGGTAAGAGGAGACCGACCAGGAATCAACTGGGAGGTCAATTTCACTGAGATAAGGCCAGGCAGTTATGGGAATAAGTATCTTCTAGTTTTTGTAGACACCTTCTCCGGATGGACTGAGGCATTCCCCACAAAACGGGAAACCGCCCGGGTGGTCGTCAAGAAGATCATAGAGGAGATCTTCCCCCGGTTCGGCTTGCCTAAGGTAATCGGGTCCGACAACGGCCCAGCGTTTGTCTCCCAGGTAAGTCAGTTGGTGGCCAAAGCATTAGGCATAAATTGGAAATTGCACTGTGCCTATAGACCCCAAAGTTCAGGACAGGTAGAAAGAATGAACAGAACAATTAAAGAGACCTTGACCAAATTAGCGTTGGAGACTGGCATTAAAGACTGGGTCCAACTCCTCCCTATGGTGTTGTTCCGGGTCCGAAACACGCCCTCTCATTGCGGGCTGACACCATACGAAATCCTTTATGGAGGGCCCCCACCAGTAGCAGGCTTGCTTGACCTTGCCAATGACTCCGTTGCCGATGCCCCTAAATTACAGGCCCGGTTGAGAGCACTCCAGATCATCCAGAACCAGGTCTGGAAACCTCTTGCAGCAGCCTACCAACCCAAGACGACAACCATCCCACATCCTTTCCAAATCGGAGACGCTGTGTATGTCCGAAGGCACCAATCTAAGACTCTAGAGCCCCGGTGGAAAGGCCCCTTCACTGTGCTGTTGACAACTCCCACCGCTCTCAAGGTCGACGGAATCGCTGCTTGGGTCCACGCCTCACACGTGAAGCGAGCACCACCTCCCCAGGGCCCCGAGGATCCGGATAGACCAACCAAATGGAAGCTCCAGCGCACTCAGAACCCACTCAAGCTAAGACTTTCAAAAACTGTTTAATATTTGTGATGTTCCTGGCCTTTCCCCATTGTTTTTCCAATCCCCATGCTCCACAATTGTTAACGTGGAACCCAACCCAGTCCAGCAAGAACAGAGTTCCCTGCCTCCAGTGAGGCAGGCTCTCCCCAGGCCGGTCCAATAGATTTTAGGATTAAAATCTTTGCAAAAAGAAAAGGAGGGAATGAAGGACCCTTATGGGGGAGAGGGACAAGAAACTAGGCCTGGGCAGATATCAGGGGCTTCTTAAGAGGTTAGATGTTCCCCAGAGTCCAGCGGGCAGGACGTTCTCTGGGAAGGAAAAGTCAATCCCCTTCAGAGAACCTCTAGGCATGCCCAGAGCAGAGCTGCCCCTCCCCTTCGGAGAGTCTCTAGGCACTCTCCCTCAGCACGTTCCCTCAGCACGTTCCCTCAGCACTCTCCCTCAGGACTCTCCCTCAGCACGTTCCCTCAGCACTCTCCCTCAGCACTCTCCCTCAGCACTCTCCCCCAGCACGTTCCCTCAGCACGTTCCCTCAGCACTTTCCCTCAGCATTCTCCGGTATGCTAATTGTCCCTCTGAACTGACCAATCCTACGCATGCTCATTAGGAATATGCTAATTCGTTGCCTATATAACCTGTGTGAAACTGCCGCTCAGGGCTCCTCACTGCCTGAGGTGGGGGCCCGTTTGCGCAAACGTTCAATAAAAACCTCGTGCTTTTTGCATCAACTGGTCTGGAGTCTGGATCTTTGGGCGTCCTCCCAAGCAAGTGGGCATCTCTGCAACTGAGAGGTCCAATACACACAAATTTCACAAAGTGTTTTCCGGATATGATTGGATCCAAGAAGAAATATCCGGTTGTGTTGTGGCTAACTCAACCCCAGATCTTGCTACAACCTCTGTGTTTGTGTTTTCTGGATATTACCAAAGGAATTTACAGTTTTGAATGAATTTCAGCAGGGAACATTTTGTTTTGTGCTGCCAAACACAAATTGCTTCCACATGGAGACAAAACCTCTGCACATTCATGTTTTCTAGGGAGTAAGGTAGATGACGTCCGGCATAAAATATGATATTTGTGTTTGTATACATGACAGTTGATCCACTTGCCCACAAAAATTCTTTAATTTCTACAAAACCAGTTTGACTGTGATTTTCTATCTCATTTTCACACAAACGTCAGAAAATATTTTCCGGATATGATTGGATCCAAAAAGAAATATCCGGTTGTGTTGTGGCTGACTCAAGTCCAGATCCTGCTACCGCCTTGTGGTTTGTATATTATGGATATTATCAATGGACTTTATGCTTAGGAAGGATTTTCAGCAGGGAACATATTGTTTTGTGCTGCCAAACACCAATTAGTTCCACATGGAGACAAAACTTTTGCAAATTCGTCTTTTCTAGCGAGATAGCTCTAGCAAGCTCGGCAAGAAAAGGTGATATTTGTGTTTGTATACATGAGATTTCCACCACTTGCCCAAGAAAATGACTTTAATTTCTCCAAAAGCAGTTCAACTGTGATTTTCTATGTCATTTTCTCACAAAGGTCACAAAATTTTGTCCGGATACGACTGGATCAAACAAGAAAAATCCGTTTGCGTTGATGCTAACTTAACCCCAGATCTTGCTACAACCTCTGTGTTTGTGTTTTCTGGACATTATCAAAGGAATTTACAGTATTTAATGAATTTCAGCAGGGAACATTTTGTTTTGTGCTGCCAAACACCAAGTAGTTCCACATGGAGACAAAACCTTTGCACATTCGTGTTATCTAGGGAGATAGCTAGAGCAAGCTCTGCAAAAAAAGGTGAGATTTGTGTTTGTATACATGAGATTTTCACGACTTGCCCAAGAAAAAGACTTTAATTTCTCCAAAACCAGTTTGATTGTGATTTTTCTATGTCATTTTCACACAAATATCACAAAATTTTGTCCGGACATGACTGGATCAAACAGGAAGTATCCAGTTGTATTCTGGCGAAAACAACCCCAGATCTTGCTACAAACTCTGTGTTTGTGTTTTCTGGATATTATCAAAGGAATTTACAGTTTTGAATGAATTTCAGCAGGGAACATTTTGTTTTGTGCTGCCAAACACAAATTGGTTCCACATGGAGGCAAAACCTTTGCACATTCATGCTTTCTAGGGAGTAAGGTAGAGGAAGTCTGGTAAAAAATATGATAATTGTTATTGAGTACATGACAGTTGATCCACTTGCCAAAAAAAAATTCTTTAATTTCTCCAAGACCAGTTGGACTGATTTTCTATGTCATTTTCACACAAATGTCACAAAATTTTGTCCAGATACCATTGGATCAAATTAGAAATATCCGGTTGTGTTGTGGCTAACCCAACCCCAGATCTTGCTACAACCTCTGTGTTTGTTTTTTCTGCATATTATCAAAGGAATTTACAGTTATGAATGAATTTCAGCATGGAACATTTTGTTTTGTGCTGCCAAACACAAATTGGTTCCACATGGAGATAAAAACCTCTGCACATTCATGTTTTCTAGGGAGTAAGGTAGAGGAAGTCCGGCCAAAAATATGATATTTGTGTTTGTATACATGACATTTTATCCACTTGCCCACAAAAAAAGTCTTTAATTACTCCAGAACCACTTTGACTGTGATTTTCTATGTCATTTTCACACAAATGTCACAAAATGTTTTCCATATACAACTTGATCAAAGAAGAAATATCCGGTTTTGTTGTGGCTAACCCAACCCCGGATCTTGCTACAACCTCTGTGTTAGTATTTTCTGGATATTACCAAAGGAATTTACAGTTTTGAATGAATTTCAGCAGGGAACATTTTGTTTTGTGCTGCCAAACTCAAATTGGTTCCACATGGAGACAAAACCTCTGCACACTCATGTTTTCTAGGAATGTAAGGTAGAGGAAGTTTGGTAAAAAATATGATATTTGTGTTTGTATACATGACAGTTGATCCACTTGCCCACAAAAAAAGTCTTTCGTTTCTCCAAAACCAGTTTGACTGCTTTTCTATGTCATTTTCACACAAATGTCACCAAATGTTTTCTGGATATGATTGCATCCAAGAAGAAATATCCGGTTGTGTTGTGGCTAACTCATGTCCAGATTCTGCTACCGCCTTGTGGTTTGTATTTTCTGGATATTATCAATGGACTTTATGCTTAGGAAGGAATTTCAGTAGGGAACATATTTTTTGTGCTGCCAAACACCAATTAGTTCCACATGGAGAGAAACCTTTGCACATTCATGTTTTCTAGGGAGATAGCTAGAGCAAGCTCGCCAAAAAAAGGTGATATTTGTGTTTGTATGCATGAGATTTTCAACACTTGCCCAAGAAAATGACTTTAATTTCTCCAAAACCTTCTTGACTGTGCTTTTCTATGTCATTTTCTCACAAAGGTCACAAAATTTTATCCGGATACGACTGGATCAAACAAGAAATATCCGGTTGTGTTCATGCTAATTCAACCCCAGATCTAGCTACAGCCTCTGTGTTTGTGTTTTCTGGATATTATCAAAGGAATTTACAGTTTTGAATGAATTTCAGCAGGGAACATTTTGTTTTGTGCTGCCAAACTCAAATTGGTTCCACATGGAGACAAAAGCTCTGCAGATTCATATTTTCTAGGGAGTTATGTAGAGGAAGTTTGGTAAAAAATATGATATTTGTGTTTGTATACATGACAGTTGATCCACTTGCCCACAAAAAAAGTCTTTAATTTCTCCAAATCCAGTTTGACTGTGATTTTCTATGTCATTTTCACACAAATGTCACAAATTGTTTTCCGGATATGATTGGATCCAAGAAGAAATATCCGGTTGTGTTGTGGCTAACTCAACCCCAGATCTTGCTACAACCTCTGTGTTTGTGTTTTCTGGATATTACCAAAGGAATTTACAGTTTTGAATGAATTTCAGCAGGGAACATTTTGTTTTGTGCTGCCAAACACAAATTGGTTCCACATGGAGACAAAACCTCTGCACATTCATGTTTTCTAGGGAGTAAGGTAGAGGATGTCCGGCATAAAATATGATATTTGTGTTTGTATACATGACAGTTGATCCACTTGCACACAAAAAAAGTCTTTAATTTCTACAAAACCAGTATGACTGTGATTTTCTATCTCATTTTCACACAAACGTCAGAAAATATTTTCAGGATATGATTGGATCCAAAAAGAAATATCCGGTTGTGTAGTGGCTGACTCAAGTGCAGAATCTGCTACCGCCTTGTGGTTTGTTTTTTCTGGATATTATCAATGGACTTTATGCTTAGGAAGGATTTTCAGCAGGGAACATATTGTTTTGTGCTGCCAAACACCAATTAGTTCCACATGGAGACAAAACTTTTGCAAATTCGTCTTTTCTAGGGAGAAAGCTCTAGCAAGCTCGGCAAGAAAAGGTGATATTTGTGTTTGTATACATGAGATTTCCACCACTTGCCCAAGAAAATGACTTTAATTTCTCCAAAACCTTCTTGACTTTGATTTTCTATGTCATTTTCTCACAAAGGTCACAAAATTTTGTCCGGATACGACTGGATCAAACAAGAAAAATCCGTTTGTGTTGATGCTAACTTAACCCCAGATCTTGCTGCAACCTCTGTGTTTGTGTTTTCTGGACATTATCAAAGGAATTTACAGTTTTGAATGAATTTCAGCAGGGAACATTTTGTTTTGTGCTGCCAAACACAAATTGGTTCTACATGGAGACAAAACATCAGTACATTCATGTTTTCATGGAGTAAGGTAGAGGAAGTCCGGCAAAAAATATGATATTTGTGTTTTTATACATGACAGTTGATCCACTTGCCCACAGAAAAGTCTTTAATTTCTACAAAACCAGTTTGACTGATTTTCTATGTCATTTTCCCACAAATGTCACAAAAAGTTTTCTGGAAATGATTGGATCCAAGAAGAAATACCCGGTTGTGTTATGGCTATCTCAAGTCCAGATCCTGCTACCGCCTTGTGGTTTGTATTTTCTGGATATTATCAATGGACTTTTTGCTTAGGAAGGAATTTCAGCAGGGAACATTTTGCTTTGTGCTGCCAAACACAAACTGGTTACACATGAAGACAAAACCTTTGCCCATTCGTGTTTTCTAGGGAGATAGCTAGAGCAAGCCCCGCAAAAAAAGGTGATATTTGTGTTTGTATACATGAGATTTTAACCACTTGCCCAAGAAAATGACTTTAATTTCTCCAAAGCCAGTTTGACTGTGATTTTCTATGTCATTTTCACACAAATGTCACAAAATTTTGTCCGGATACGAGTGGATCAAACAGGAATTATCGGGTTGTGTTCTGGCGAACTCAACCCCAGATATTGCTACAATCTCTGTGTTTGTGTTTTCTGGATATTATCAAAGGAATTTACAGTTTTGAATGAATTTCAGCAGGGAACATTTTGTTTTGTGCTGCTAAACAGAAATTGGTTCCACATGGAGACTAAACCTCTGCACATTCATGTTTTCTAGGGAGTAAGGTAGAGGAAGTCCGGCAAAAAATATGATATTTGTGTTTGTCTACATGACCGTTGATCCACTTGCCCAAAAAAAGTCTTTAATTTCTACAAAACCAGTTTGACTGTGATTTTCTATCTCATTTTCACACAAATATCACAAAATGTTTTCCGGATATGAATGGATCCAAGAAGAAATATCCGGTTGTGTTGTGGCTGACTCAAGTCCAGATCCTGCTACCTCCTTGTGGTTTGTATTTTCTGGATATTATCAATGGACTTTATGCTTAGGAAGGAATTTCAGTAGGGAACATTTTGTTTTGTGCTGCCAAACACCAATTAGTTCCACATGGAGACAAAACTTTTGCAAATTTATGTTTTCTAGGGAGAAAGGTAGAGCGAGTTCGGCAAAAAAATGTGATATTTGTGTATGTATACATGGGATTTTCACCACTTGCCCAAGAAAATGACTTAATTTCTCCAAAACCAGTTTGACTGTGATTTTTATATGTTATTTTCACACAAATGTCACAACATGTTTTCCGGATATGATTGGATCCAAGAAGAAATATCCGGTTGTGTTGTGGCTAACTCAATCCAGATCCTGCTACCGCCTTGTTGTTTTTATTTTCTGGATATTATCAATGGACTTTATGCTTAGGAAGGAATTTCAGCAGGGAGCATTTTGGTATGTGCTACCAAACACCAATTAGTTCCACATGGAGACAGAACCTTTTCACATTTATGTTTTTTTTTTTATGTTTTTTAAAATTTTTTTTTAACTTTTATTTCATGAATATAAATTTCCAGTGTACAGCTTATGGATTACAATGGCTTCCCCCTCCCATAACTTCCCTCCCACCCACAACCCTCCCCTGTCCCTCTCCCCCTCCCTTTCCATTCACATCAAGATTCATTTTCAATTCTCTTTATATACAGAAAATCAATTTAGTATAAATATTTCAACAGTTTGCACCCACATAGAAACACAAAGTGAAACACATTGTTTGAGTACTAGTTATAGCATTAAATCAAAATGTATAGCACATTAAGGACAGCGATCCTACATGAGGAGAAAGTGCACAGTGGCTCTTTTTGTTGACCCAACAAATTGACACTCTAGCTTATGGCGCCAGTAACCACCCTAGGCTGTCGTCATGAGTTGCCAAGGCTATGGAAGCGTTCCAAGTTTGCCGACTCTGATCATATTTAGACAAGGTCATAAAAGACAGAGTGAGGATAGTAACCAATGATCCTAAGAGTGGCATTTACCAGGTTTGAACAATTATACAGCATTAAGTGGGGAAGAGGACCATCAGTACACCCAGGTTGGGAGTAGAGCCATTGCTGGTAGAGTAGAGGTTATGATTACAAAGGAATGAGGCCCAAGTGTGCTAGACAGGGTCTAGAACAAAGGACAGAGTCATTATTAGCGGAGCTAAGAAAGGTGCTGTCTAAGCTACAAGTAATTTTTCTGATTGAGAGGCAAATAGAACCTGATAGAAGGGGCTTGATAATAATCTGTTGGGCTTTAGGCCTTGTAAGTTAAGAGGCCCAGACCTATCTATCTCTTCACATGGGGTATATCCTAAGGGAGGTGTGAACCTCCTAGGGGAAGGCACTCTGTTGACTTTCATGACTTGGCTGGGCTGGGAGGAGAGCTGGCCAGGTAAAGCAGGGGGCATCTCTAACAAGAAATTTACAGTTCTGCCTGCAATGTTGCTGACCCTACTTGGCCATACCCTCAGCTGCAGTGGTCACTTTGGAAGTTGGGCTGAGTGAAGGGCTTTTCAGCTTAGAGCCAATAAGATCTGTGGCTCTGACCTGGGCATCCTTCGACTCCAGGGCAGGTCCATTTCCAGTGATCCAACTCTTGGCAGAGCTGCCATGGCTCTTCACAAGCTGACTTCTGCTGAAGCCCAGGCTTACCACATTGAAAGCACCGCAGTGGACTGGCCTGTTGGGTCTCCTTGAGGGCAGATCACTGTACAGATCAGCCAGTAATAGGCCTGCCATCCATTGCTTCTGATGCCTAGCTTTCTTTTCCTCCTGGTTTGTGTTAAAGCAGACCAGAGGATGCAAGTCAAGGGAGTGCCCGTGTCCCACCTCTAATCTTCGGTGGCCTGAACTACAAGTCTATAGTCACAGGCATGTTCTGTAGTAGTTTTTCTAAGGTAGACAATGCCCATGAGGAAAATTATATTCTCACTTTAAAACTTTCTTTCCCTTTGGTCTGAAAGGGAGGTTTTTTCTACTTGCTGTATACTTCGCTGATGGCGAAGTGAATCTAGCTATGAGATTATTATTTGAGTTCTTATTTTGGCTATGCTATTGCAGAAAAATGTTAGCCATCTCTTTTATAAGGTCTAAAGATTAAATTGTGCATCCTACAGATTCCTTCATAATAGAATTAGTTTCCTACCTTGAAGAGAATAGAGAAATGAAAGAACAAGTTGGGCTTAGAATAGAGAAATGAGGGAGCAAGTCCTAGATCGCTTGCTGACAATAGCAATATTACATGAATACTTAGCAAACCGTTTCAACCATTAGTTAACAACTTAAGAAAACATTTACCAGAAGGTCCAATGCCTTCTATAAATTTTAAGAATCATGTATTTGAAAACACCTCTTAAATATCTAACATGGTGTAGTTTGTTTAACCAGTAAACTTAAGCACAACCATATAAAATGTTTTTAGTTTCCTTCCACCAACAAGTTTAAAACATATGATACACAGATTCAGGTCACTCAAATTAAAATGTATCTTTGATTGATTTTAGCAGCTTAAATTTATGGACAATCTTTTCTATAAGTCATTTAAAATAAAACTCTTAATAAAATTTCCTATGTGGACATACAATATGTACACACATATAACATAGCATAATAGACCAATATAGCAATTTTAATAATAGCTTTTAAAATCTTTAACTCTTTTTGTAGATTGCCAATTGATTTGAATTGCTTTTTGTTTTTAGATTACTTTAACACATTGCTTTAACAGAGCATCAGAGTTTAATTCTATGTCAAAGAGAAATTGAGCTTCCTGTGATCTTTTGCTGTGAGGTTTCCTTTACCTTCTTTCATATTGGTGAACATGTTTCTGTGTTTCTGTGTGTAACACATCTTTAAGCATCTTTTGCAAGGCAGGATGAGTGGCAACAAATTCTTTCAGTTTCTGTTTGCTATGAAAAGTCTTCATTTCACCTTCATTCACAAATGAGAGCTTTGCAGGATATAATATTCTGGGCTGGCAGTTTTTCTCTCTTAGCACCTGGGCTATATCTCGCCATTTCCTTCTAGCTTGTAGGATTTCTGATGAGAAGTCTGCTGTGAGTCTAATTGGAGATCCTCTGAGAGTAATCTGACATTTCTCTCTTGCACCTTTTAGAATCTTTTCTTTATGTTTCTCTGTGGTGAGTTTGATTACAATGTGTCGTGGTGAGGATCTCTTTTGGTCATGTTTATTAGGGGTTCTATAAGCTTCCTGTACTAAGATGCCTCTGTCCTTCTCCAAACCTGGGAAATTTTCTGCTAGTATCTCACTGAAAATGCCTTCTAATCCTTTCTTCCTCTCCATGCCTTCAGGAACTCCTAGAACCCGAATATTAGGTATTTTAATAGTATCCTGTAGATTCCCGACAATATTTTTTAGATTTCTAATTTCTTCTTCTTTTCTTTGGTTTGCCTGTTTCCGTTCCTGTTCTCTGTCTTCTAAGTCTGATATTCTCTCTTCTGCTTTGCCCATTCTGTTTTTAAGGCTCTCTTATGTGTTTGCCATTTGAGCTATTGAGTTCTTCATTTCATTGTTGTTTTTTGTCACTATCCCAGTTTCATGTTCTACTAGTTGTTTCATTTCATTTTGATTCCTCCTTAATATTTCATTTTCATGAGAAAGATTTTCTATTTGTCCATTAAGGATTTCTGTAGCTCAAGAATTTGTTTTTGAGAACTTCTTAATGTTCTTATCAATTTTTTCAGATCCACTTCTTGCATTTCTTCTATCTCATCATCTTCATAATCTTGAATTGGGGTGTCTTTTTCATTTGGGGGCGTCATAGTGTCTTCCTTGTTCTTGTTACCTCAGTTTTTGTGTTTGTTGTTTGGCATGTTGGAGATATTTGGTTTCTTCACTCTGGTGTTTTTTCTTGTTACACTATGGCTCCATATTAAGTGGACTATCTGCTTTCGGTGGAGCCTTAGAGGCTTGAGATGAGTGTGGACTGAGAGCTGTGTTTGGTTCCCGATCTCTGGCTCCTGTGGGTATATCATTCGCCTGCTAACTACCTCCAATTCCGTTCAGCTGTGCGGAATTACTTCCCTTTTGAATCAAAAAAAAAAAGAGAGAGAGAGAGAGATTTACCACGCCTAACCTGGGAGTGTCATCTTTGAAACATTTATGTTTTCTAGGGAGAAAGCTATAGAGAGTTCAGCAAAAAAAGGTGATATTTGTGTTTGTATACATAAGATTTTCACCATTGCCCAAGAAAATGACTTTTATTTCTCCAAAACCAGTTTGACTGTGATTTTCTATGTCATTTTCACACAAATGTCACAAAATGTATTCCAGATACGACTGGATCAAAGAAGAAATATCCGGTCATGTTCTGGCTAACTCAACCCCAGATCTTGCTACAATTTCTGTGTATGTGTTTTCTGGACATTATCAAAGGGATTTACAGTTTTGAGTGAATTTCAGCCGGGAACATTTTGTTTTGTGCTGCCAAACACAAATTGGTTCCACATGGAGACAAAGCCTCTGCACCTTCATGTTTTCTAGGGAGTAAGGTAGAGGAAGTCCGGCAAAAAATATGATATTTGTTTTTGTGTAGATGACATTTTATCCACTTGCCCACAAAAAAAGTCTTTAATTTCTCCAAAAGCAGTTTGACTGTGATTTTCTATGTCATTTTCACACAAATGTCACCAAATGTTTTCCGGATATGACTAGAACAAAGAAGAACTATCCGGTTGTGTTTTGGCTAACTCAAGTCCAGATCCTGCTACCGCCTTGTGGTTTGTATTTTCTGGATATTATCAATGGACTTTATGCTTAGGAAGGAAGATCAGCAGGGGAAATTTTGTTTTGTGCTGCCAAACACCAAATAGTTCCACATGGAGACAAAACCTTTGCACATTTGTGATTTCTAGGGAGATAGCTAGAGCAAGGTTGGCAAAAAAGGTGATATTTGTGTATGTATACATGAGATTTTCACCACTTGCCCAAGAAAATGACTTTAATTACTCCAAAACCAGTTTGACTGTAATTTTTCTATGTCATTTTCACACAAATGTCACAAAATTTTGTCCGGACACGACTGGCTCAAACAGGAAGTATCAGGTTTTGTTCTGGCGAACTCAACCCCAGATCTTGCTACAACTACTGTGTTTGTGTTTTCTTGATATTATAAAAGGAATTTACAGTTTTGAATGAATTTCAGAAGGGAATATTTTGTTTTGTTCTGCCAAACACAAATTGGTTCCACATGGAGACATAACCTCTGCACATTCATGTATTCTAGCGAGTAAGGTAGAGGAAGTCCAGCAAAAAAATTTGATATTTCTGTTAGTGTACATGACATTTTATCCACTTGCCCCCCAAAAAAGTCTTTAATTTCTCCAAAAACAGTTTTACTGTGATTTTCGATGTCATTTTCATACAAATGTCAACAAATATTTTAAGGATATGATTGGATCCAAGAAGAAATATCCAGCTGTGTTGTAGCTGACTCAAGTCTAGATCCTGCTACCGCCTTGTGGTTTGTATTTTCTGGATATTATCAATGGATTTATGCTTAGGAAGGATTTCAGCAGGGGACATTTTGTTTTATGCTGCCAAACACCAATTAGTTCCACATGGAGACAAAACCTTTGCACATTTGTGTTTTCTAGGGAGATAGCTAGAGCAAGCTCTGCAAAAAAAGGTGATATTTGTGTTTGTATACATGAGATTTTCACCACTTGCCCAAGAAAATGACTTTAATTTCTCCGAAACCAGTTTGACTGTGATTTTTCTATGCCATTTTCACACAAATGTCACAAAATTTTGTCAGGACACGACTGGATAAAACAGGGAGTACCCAGTTGTGTTGTTGCTAGCTCAACCACAGATCTTGCTACAACCTCTGTGTTTGTGTTTTCTGGATAATATCAAAAGAATTTACAGTTTTGAATGAATTTTAGCAGGGAACATTTTGTTTTGTGCTGCCAAACACAAATTGGTTCCACATGGAGACAAACCCTCTGCACATTCATGTTTTCTAGGGAGTAACGTAGAGGAAGTCTGTCAAAAAATATGATATTTGTGTTTGTATACATGACAGTTCATCCACTTGCCCCCCAAAAAAGTCTTTAATTTCTCCAAAACCAGTTTGACTGTGATTTTCTATGTCATTTTCACACAAATGTCACAAAATGTTTTCCGGATATGATTGGAACCAAGAAGAAATATCCAGTTGTGTTGTGGCTAACACAAGTCCAGATCCTGCTACCGCCTTGTGGTTTGTATTTTCTGGATATTATCAATGGACTTTATGCTTAGGAAGGATTTCAGCAGAGGGCATTTTGTTTTGTGCTGTCAAACCCCAATTAGTTCCACATGGAGACAAAAGCTTTGCACATTTGTGTTTTCTAGGGAGATAGCTAGAGGAAGCTCGGCAAAAAAAGGTGATATTTGTGTTTGTATACATGAGATTTTCACCACTTGCCCAAGAAAATGACTTTAATTTCTCCAAAACCAGTTTGACTGTGATTTTTCTATGTCATTTTCACACAAATGTCACAAAATTTTGTCCAGATACAACTGGATCAAACAAGAAATATCCGGTTCTATTCTGGCGAAATCAACCCCAGATCTTGCTACAACCTATGTATTTGTGTTTTGTGGATATTATCAAAGGAATTTACAGTTTTGAATGAATTTCAGCAGAGAACATTGTATTTTGTGCTGCCAAACACAAATTGGTTCCCCATGGAGACAAAACTTCTGCACATTCATGTTTTCTAGGAGTAAGGTAGAGGAAGTATGGCAAAAAATATGATATTTGTGTTTGTGTACATGAAATTTTATCCCCTTGCCCCCCAAAAAAAGTCTTTAATTTCTCCCAAACCAGGTTGATTGTGGTTTTCTATGTCATTTTCAAACAAATGTCACAAAATATTTTCCGGATATGATTGGATCCAAGAAGAAATATCCGGTTGTGCTGTGGCTAACTCAAGTCCAGATCCTGCTACCGCCTTGTGGTTTGTATATTATGGATATTATCAATGGACTTTATGCTTAGGAAGGAATTTCAGCAGTGAACATTTTGGTATGTGCTGCCAAACACCAATTAGTTCCACATGGAGACAATACCTTTGCATATTCGTGTTTTCTAGGGAGAAAGCTAGAGCAAGCTCAGCAAAAAAGCTGATATTTGTGTTTGTATACATGAGATTTTCACCACTTGCACAAGAAAATGACTTTAATTTCTCCACAACCAGTTTGACTGTGATTTTCCATGTCATTTTCACACAAATGTCACAAAATATTTTCCAGATATGATTGCATCCAAGAAGAAATATCTGGTTGAGTTGTGGCTAACTCAAGTGTAGATCCTGCTACCACCTTGTGGTTTGTATTTTCTGCATATTATCAATGGACTTTATGCCTAGGAAGGAATTTCAGCAAGGAACAATTTGGTATGTGCTGCCAAACACCAATTAGTTCCATGTGGAGACAAAACCTTTACATATTCGTGTTTTCTAGTGAGATAGCTAGAGCAAGCTCGGCAAAAAAGGTGATATTTGTGTTTGTATATATGACATTTTCACCACTTGCACAAAAAATGACTTTAATTTCTCCAAAACCACTTTGCGATTTTCTATGTTATTTTCACACAAATTTCACAAAATTTTGTCCGGATACGACTTGAGCAAAGAGGAAATATCCAGTTGTGTTGTTACTAACGCAACCCCAGATCTTGCTACAACTTCTGTGTTTGTGTTTTCTGGATATTATCAAAGGAATTTACAATTTTGAATGAATTTCAGCAGGGAACATTTTGTTTTGTGCCGCCAAATACAAATTGGTTCCACATGGAGACAAAACCTCTGCACATTCATGTTTTTTAGGGAGTAAGGTACAGGAATTACGGCAAAAAATATGATATTTGTGTTGGTGTACATGACATTTTATCCACTTGCCCCCCAAAAAAGTCTTTAATTTCTCCAAAACCAGGGTTACTGTGATTTTCTATGTCATTTTCACAAAATTTTGTCAGGATACAACTGGATAAAACAAGAAATATCCTGTTGTGTTGTGGCTAACTCTACCCCAGATCTTGCTACAACCTCTGTGTTTGTGTTTTCTGGATATTATCAAAGGAATTTACAGTTTTGAAGAAATTTCAGCAGGGAATATTTTGTTTTGTGCTGCCAAACACAAATTGGTCCACATGGAGACAAAACCTCTGCACATTCGTGTTTCCTAGGAAGTAATGTAGAGGAAGTCCGGCAAAAAATATGATATTTGTGTTTGTGTACATGACATTTTATCCACTTGCCCACAAAAAAAGTCTTTAATTTCTCCAAAACCAGTTTGACTGTGATTTTCTATGTCATTTTTACACAAATGTCACAAAATGTTTTCCGGATATGATGGGATTCAGGAAGATATATATGTGGTTGTGTTGTGGCTAACTCAAGTCCAGATCCTGCTACCGCCTTGTGGTTTGTATTTTCTGGATATTATCAATGGACGTTATTCCTAGGAAGGAATTTCAACAGGGAACATTTTGGTATGTGCTGCCAAACACCAATTAGTTCCATATGTAGACCAAACCTTTGCACATTCGTGTTTTCTAGGGAGATAGCTAGAGCAAGCTCAGCAAAAAAAGGTGATATTTGTGTTTCTATACATGAGATTTTCACCACTTCCCCAAGAAAATGACTTTAATTTCTCCAAAACCACTTTTGACTGTGATTTTCTATGTCATTTTCACACAAATGTCACAAAATTTTGTCCGGATATGACTGGATCAAAGAAGAAATATCCGGTTGTGTTGTGGCTAACATAACCCTAGATCTTTTTTTTTTTAAAATTAAGCTTTTTTTTAATGAATATAAATTTCCAAAGTACTGCTTATGGGTTACAATGGCTTCCCCCTCCCAGAACTTCCCTCCTACCCGCAACCCTCCCCTTTCACGTTCCCTCTCCCCTTCCAATCTCATCATGATTCATTTTCAATTCTCTTTATATACAGAAGATCAGTTTAGTATATATTAGGTAACGATTTCAACAGTTTCCCACCATATAGCATCACATAGTGAAAAAAAAATACTGTTGGAGTACTAGTTATAGCATTAAATAAGTGTGTACAGCACATTAAAGACAGAGATCCTACATAATATTTTTTTTTTAAAAAGTAAGTAATTTTCTATGCCATTTCCAATTTAACACCAGGGTTTTTTTTTTTTTTCATTTCCAATTATCTTTCTATACAGAAGATCGATTCAGTATATAATTAGTAAAGATCACATCAGTTTGTACCCACGCAGAAACACAAAGTGTAAAAATACTGTTTCAGTACTAGTTATAGCATCACTGCACATTAGATAACACATTAAGGACAGATCCCACATGGGATGTAGTTAAACAGTGACTCCTGTTGCTGACTTAACAATTTGACACTCCTGTTCATGGCGTCAGTAATCTCCCTAGGCTCTAGTCATGAGTTGCCAGGGCTATGGAAGCCTTTAGAGTTCGCTGACTTTGATCTTATTCCGATAGGATCATAGTCAAAGTGGAAGTTCTCTCCTCCCTTCAGAGAAAGGTACTTCCTTCTT
This sequence comes from Lepus europaeus, assembly GCF_033115175.1. Taxonomy (NCBI): domain Eukaryota; kingdom Metazoa; phylum Chordata; class Mammalia; order Lagomorpha; family Leporidae; genus Lepus; species Lepus europaeus. Next base: position 28,709,359 of record NC_084829.1, read on the forward strand.
TGATGGCCCCGTTCTTTCCACTGGGATCTCACTCACAGAGGTCTTTCATTTAGGTCTTCTTTTTTTTTTCTTTTCCATGGTATCTTGGCTTTCCATGCACACAATACTCTCATGGGCTCTTTAGCCAGATCCGAATTCCTTAAGGTCTGATTCTGAGGCCAGAGTTCAACCCCAGATCTTGCTACAACATCTATGTTTGTGTTTTCAGGATATTATCAAAGGAATTTACAGTTTTGAATGAATCTCATAGGGAACATTTTGTTTTGTGCTGCCAAACACAAATTGGTTCCACATGAAGACAAAACCTCTGCACATTCATGTTTTCTAGGGAGTAAGGTAGAGGAAGTCCGGCAAAAAATATGATATTTGTGTTTGTGTACATGACATTTTATCCACTTGCCCACAAAAAAAGTCTTTCATTTCTCCAAAACCAGTTTGACTGTGATTTTCTATGTCATTTTCACACAAATGTCACAAAATCTATTCCAGATACGACTGGATCAAACAAGAAATATCCGGTTGTGTTGTGTCTAACTCAACCCCAGATCTTGCTACAACCTCTGTGTTTGTGTTTTCTGGATATTATCTAAGGAATTTATAGTTTTGAATGAATTTCAGCAGGGAACATTTTGTTTTGTGCTGCCAAACACAAATTGGTTCCACATGGAGACAAACCTCTGCACATTCATGTTTCCTAGGGAGTAAGGTAGAGGAAGTCCGGAAAAAATATGATATTTGTGTTTGTGTACATGACATTTTATCCACTTGCCCAAAAAAACTCTTTAATTTCTCCAAAACCAGGTTGACTGTTATTTTCTATGTCATTTTCACACAAATGTCACAAAATGTTTTCCGGATATGATTGCATCCAAGAAGATATATCCGGTTGTTTTGTGACTAACTCAATTGCACATCCTGCTACTGCCTTGTGGTTTGTATTTTCTGCATTTTTTTTTACTTTTTTTAAAGCTTTTATTTAATGAATATAAATTTCCAAAGTACAGCTCATGGATTACTATGCCCCCCCCCATAACTTCCCTCCCACCCACAACCCTCCCCTTTCCCACTTCCTCTCCCCTTCCATTCACATCAAGATTCATTTTCAATTCTCTTTATATACAGAAAATCAGTTTAGTATATATAAAGTAAAGATTTCAACAGTTTGCCCTCACTTAGCAACACAAAGTGAAAAATACTGTTGGAGTACTAGTTATAGCATTAAATCACAGTGTACAGCACATTAATGACAGAGATCCTACATGATATTTTTTTTAAAAAATTGATTAATTTTCTATGTAATTTCCAATTTAACACCAAGGTTTTTTTTTTTTTCACTTTCAATCATCTTTATTTACAGGAGATTGATTAAGTATATACTAAGTAAAGATTTCATCAGTTTTGCATACATTTTATAAGCACAACTTTAGGAACATAGTAATTCTTCCTATTGTACCCGCCCTCCCACACCCCTCTTCCTCTTCCTGCTTCTGTGCCCAGTCTTGTTTATTACTTAAAACAAAAACCAAAAACCAAACCAAAACAAAACAAAACAAGAACAAAAGTTGTTCCTCAACAGTCTAGACAAGAGCTGTTCAAAGTTGTTGCATTCCTATGGTAATTTTGCTTTTTTTGGAAACTTAATTATCTTTAGAGATGCACCCAAGAATGATACATCTTTTGCAAGCACATAGACATGTATTTTCTGCATATTATCAATGGACTTTATGCTTAGGAAGGAATTTCTGGAGAGAACGTTTCGGTATGTGTTGGCAAACACCAATTAGTACTACATGGAGACAAAACCTTTGCACATTCGTGTTTTCTAGGGAGAAAGCTAGAGCAAGCTCAGCAAAAAAAGCTGATATTTGTGTTTGTATACATGAGATTTTCACCACTTGCCCATGTAAATGACTTTAATATCTCCAAAAACAGTTTGACTGTGATTTTCTATGTCATTTTCACACAAATGTCACCAAATTTTGTCCGGATACGACTTGAGCAAACAGGAAATATCCAGTTGTGTTGTGACTAACGCAACCCCAGATATTGCTACAACCTCTGTGTTTGTGTTTTCTGGATATTATCAAAGGAATTTACAGTTTTGAATGAATTACAGTAGGGAACACTTTGTTTTGTCCTGCCAAATACAAATTGGTTCCACATGGAGACAAAACATCTGCACATTCATGTTTTTGAGGGAGTAAGGTAGAGGAAGTCCGGCAAAAAATATGATATTTGTGTTGGTATACAGGACATTTATCCACTTGCCCCCAAAAAAAGTCTTTAATTTCTCCAAAACCAGGTTGACTGTGATTTTCTATGTCATTTTCACAAAATTTTGTCCAGGTACGACTGGATCAAACAAGAAATATCCGGTTGTGTTGTGGCTAACACCACCCCAGATCTTGCTACAACATCTGTGTTTGTGTTTTCAGGATATTATCAAAGGAATTTACAGTTTTGAAGGAATTTCAGCAGGGAACATTTTCTTTTGTGCTGCCAAAAACAAATTGGTTCCACATGGAGACAAAACCTCTGCACATTCAGTTTTCTAAGGAGTAAGGAAGAGGAAATCCAGCAAAAAATATATTTGTGTTTGTATACATGACAGTTTATCCACTTGGCAAAAAAAAAGTCTTTAATTTCTCCAAAAGCAGTTTGACTGTGATTTTCTATGTCATTTTCACACAAATGTCACCAAATGTTTTCCGGATATGAATGCATCCAAGAAGAAATATCCGGTTGAGTTGTGGCTAATTCAAGTCTAAATCCTGCTACCACCTTGTGGTTTGTATTTTCTGCATATTATCAATGGACTTTATGCTTAGGAAGGAATATCAGGAGGGAACATTTTGGTATGTGCTGCCAACCACCAATTAGTACCACATGGAGACAAAACCTTTGCACAATCGTGTTTTGTAGGGAGAAAGCCAGAGCAAGCCCGGCACAAAATATGATATCTGTGTTTGTATACATGAGTTTTTCTCCACTTGCCCAAGAAAAAGACTTTAATTTACCCAAAACCAGTTTGACTGTGATTTTTCTATGCCATTTTCACACAAATGTCACAAAATTTTGTCAGGACACGACTGGATAAAACAGGGAGTACCCAGTTGTGTTGTTGCTAGCTCAACCACAGATCTTGCTACAACCTCTGTGTTTGTGTTTTCTGGATAATATCAAAAGAATTTACAGTTTTGAATGAATTTTAGCAGGGAACATTTTGTTTTGTGCTGCCAAACACAAATTGGTTCCACATGGAGACAAACCCTCTGCACATTCATGTTTTCTAGGGAGTAACGTAGAGGAAGTCTGTCAAAAAATATGATATTTGTGTTTGTATACATGACAGTTCATCCACTTGCCCCCCAAAAAAGTCTTTAATTTCTCCAAAACCAGTTTGACTGTGATTTTCTATGTCATTTTCACACAAATGTCACAAAATGTTTTCCGGATATGATTGGAACCAAGAAGAAATATCCAGTTGTGTTGTGGCTAACACAAGTCCAGATCCTGCTACCGCCTTGTGGTTTGTATTTTCTGGATATTATCAATGGACTTTATGCTTAGGAAGGATTTCAGCAGAGGGCATTTTGTTTTGTGCTGTCAAACCCCAATTAGTTCCACATGGAGACAAAAGCTTTGCACATTTGTGTTTTCTAGGGAGATAGCTAGAGGAAGCTCGGCAAAAAAAGGTGATATTTGTGTTTGTATACATGAGATTTTCACCACTTGCCCAAGAAAATGACTTTAATTTCTCCAAAACCAGTTTGACTGTGATTTTTCTATGTCATTTTCACACAAATGTCACAAAATTTTGTCCAGATACAACTGGATCAAACAAGAAATATCCGGTTCTATTCTGGCGAAATCAACCCCAGATCTTGCTACAACCTATGTATTTGTGTTTTGTGGATATTATCAAAGGAATTTACAGTTTTGAATGAATTTCAGCAGAGAACATTGTATTTTGTGCTGCCAAACACAAATTGGTTCCCCATGGAGACAAAACTTCTGCACATTCATGTTTTCTAGGAGTAAGGTAGAGGAAGTATGGCAAAAAATATGATATTTGTGTTTGTGTACATGAAATTTTATCCCCTTGCCCCCCAAAAAAAGTCTTTAATTTCTCCCAAACCAGGTTGATTGTGGTTTTCTATGTCATTTTCAAACAAATGTCACAAAATATTTTCCGGATATGATTGGATCCAAGAAGAAATATCCGGTTGTGCTGTGGCTAACTCAAGTCCAGATCCTGCTACCGCCTTGTGGTTTGTATATTATGGATATTATCAATGGACTTTATGCTTAGGAAGGAATTTCAGCAGTGAACATTTTGGTATGTGCTGCCAAACACCAATTAGTTCCACATGGAGACAATACCTTTGCATATTCGTGTTTTCTAGGGAGAAAGCTAGAGCAAGCTCAGCAAAAAAGCTGATATTTGTGTTTGTATACATGAGATTTTCACCACTTGCACAAGAAAATGACTTTAATTTCTCCACAACCAGTTTGACTGTGATTTTCCATGTCATTTTCACACAAATGTCACAAAATATTTTCCAGATATGATTGCATCCAAGAAGAAATATCTGGTTGAGTTGTGGCTAACTCAAGTGTAGATCCTGCTACCACCTTGTGGTTTGTATTTTCTGCATATTATCAATGGACTTTATGCCTAGGAAGGAATTTCAGCAAGGAACAATTTGGTATGTGCTGCCAAACACCAATTAGTTCCATGTGGAGACAAAACCTTTACATATTCGTGTTTTCTAGTGAGATAGCTAGAGCAAGCTCGGCAAAAAAGGTGATATTTGTGTTTGTATATATGACATTTTCACCACTTGCACAAAAAATGACTTTAATTTCTCCAAAACCACTTTGCGATTTTCTATGTTATTTTCACACAAATTTCACAAAATTTTGTCCGGATACGACTTGAGCAAAGAGGAAATATCCAGTTGTGTTGTTACTAACGCAACCCCAGATCTTGCTACAACTTCTGTGTTTGTGTTTTCTGGATATTATCAAAGGAATTTACAATTTTGAATGAATTTCAGCAGGGAACATTTTGTTTTGTGCCGCCAAATACAAATTGGTTCCACATGGAGACAAAACCTCTGCACATTCATGTTTTTTAGGGAGTAAGGTACAGGAATTACGGCAAAAAATATGATATTTGTGTTGGTGTACATGACATTTTATCCACTTGCCCCCCAAAAAAGTCTTTAATTTCTCCAAAACCAGGGTTACTGTGATTTTCTATGTCATTTTCACAAAATTTTGTCAGGATACAACTGGATAAAACAAGAAATATCCTGTTGTGTTGTGGCTAACTCTACCCCAGATCTTGCTACAACCTCTGTGTTTGTGTTTTCTGGATATTATCAAAGGAATTTACAGTTTTGAAGAAATTTCAGCAGGGAATATTTTGTTTTGTGCTGCCAAACACAAATTGGTCCACATGGAGACAAAACCTCTGCACATTCGTGTTTCCTAGGAAGTAATGTAGAGGAAGTCCGGCAAAAAATATGATATTTGTGTTTGTGTACATGACATTTTATCCACTTGCCCACAAAAAAAGTCTTTAATTTCTCCAAAACCAGTTTGACTGTGATTTTCTATGTCATTTTTACACAAATGTCACAAAATGTTTTCCGGATATGATGGGATTCAGGAAGATATATATGTGGTTGTGTTGTGGCTAACTCAAGTCCAGATCCTGCTACCGCCTTGTGGTTTGTATTTTCTGGATATTATCAATGGACGTTATTCCTAGGAAGGAATTTCAACAGGGAACATTTTGGTATGTGCTGCCAAACACCAATTAGTTCCATATGTAGACCAAACCTTTGCACATTCGTGTTTTCTAGGGAGATAGCTAGAGCAAGCTCAGCAAAAAAAGGTGATATTTGTGTTTCTATACATGAGATTTTCACCACTTCCCCAAGAAAATGACTTTAATTTCTCCAAAACCACTTTTGACTGTGATTTTCTATGTCATTTTCACACAAATGTCACAAAATTTTGTCCGGATATGACTGGATCAAAGAAGAAATATCCGGTTGTGTTGTGGCTAACATAACCCTAGATCTTTTTTTTTTTAAAATTAAGCTTTTTTTTAATGAATATAAATTTCCAAAGTACTGCTTATGGGTTACAATGGCTTCCCCCTCCCAGAACTTCCCTCCTACCCGCAACCCTCCCCTTTCACGTTCCCTCTCCCCTTCCAATCTCATCATGATTCATTTTCAATTCTCTTTATATACAGAAGATCAGTTTAGTATATATTAGGTAACGATTTCAACAGTTTCCCACCATATAGCATCACATAGTGAAAAAAAAATACTGTTGGAGTACTAGTTATAGCATTAAATAAGTGTGTACAGCACATTAAAGACAGAGATCCTACATAATATTTTTTTTTTAAAAAGTAAGTAATTTTCTATGCCATTTCCAATTTAACACCAGGGTTTTTTTTTTTTTTCATTTCCAATTATCTTTCTATACAGAAGATCGATTCAGTATATAATTAGTAAAGATCACATCAGTTTGTACCCACGCAGAAACACAAAGTGTAAAAATACTGTTTCAGTACTAGTTATAGCATCACTGCACATTAGATAACACATTAAGGACAGATCCCACATGGGATGTAGTTAAACAGTGACTCCTGTTGCTGACTTAACAATTTGACACTCCTGTTCATGGCGTCAGTAATCTCCCTAGGCTCTAGTCATGAGTTGCCAGGGCTATGGAAGCCTTTAGAGTTCGCTGACTTTGATCTTATTCCGATAGGATCATAGTCAAAGTGGAAGTTCTCTCCTCCCTTCAGAGAAAGGTACTTCCTTCTTTGATGGCCCCGTTCTTTCCACTGGGATCTCACTCACAGAGGTCTTTCATTTAGGTCTTCTTTTTTTTTTCTTTTCCATGGTATCTTGGCTTTCCATGCACACAATACTCTCATGGGCTCTTTAGCCAGATCCGAATTCCTTAAGGTCTGATTCTGAGGCCAGAGTTCAACCCCAGATCTTGCTACAACATCTATGTTTGTGTTTTCAGGATATTATCAAAGGAATTTACAGTTTTGAATGAATCTCATAGGGAACATTTTGTTTTGTGCTGCCAAACACAAATTGGTTCCACATGAAGACAAAACCTCTGCACATTCATGTTTTCTAGGGAGTAAGGTAGAGGAAGTCCGGCAAAAAATATGATATTTGTGTTTGTGTACATGACATTTTATCCACTTGCCCACAAAAAAAGTCTTTCATTTCTCCAAAACCAGTTTGACTGTGATTTTCTATGTCATTTTCACACAAATGTCACAAAATCTATTCCAGATACGACTGGATCAAACAAGAAATATCCGGTTGTGTTGTGTCTAACTCAACCCCAGATCTTGCTACAACCTCTGTGTTTGTGTTTTCTGGATATTATCTAAGGAATTTATAGTTTTGAATGAATTTCAGCAGGGAACATTTTGTTTTGTGCTGCCAAACACAAATTGGTTCCACATGGAGACAAACCTCTGCACATTCATGTTTCCTAGGGAGTAAGGTAGAGGAAGTCCGGAAAAAATATGATATTTGTGTTTGTGTACATGACATTTTATCCACTTGCCCAAAAAAACTCTTTAATTTCTCCAAAACCAGGTTGACTGTTATTTTCTATGTCATTTTCACACAAATGTCACAAAATGTTTTCCGGATATGATTGCATCCAAGAAGATATATCCGGTTGTTTTGTGACTAACTCAATTGCACATCCTGCTACTGCCTTGTGGTTTGTATTTTCTGCATTTTTTTTTACTTTTTTTAAAGCTTTTATTTAATGAATATAAATTTCCAAAGTACAGCTCATGGATTACTATGCCCCCCCCCATAACTTCCCTCCCACCCACAACCCTCCCCTTTCCCACTTCCTCTCCCCTTCCATTCACATCAAGATTCATTTTCAATTCTCTTTATATACAGAAAATCAGTTTAGTATATATAAAGTAAAGATTTCAACAGTTTGCCCTCACTTAGCAACACAAAGTGAAAAATACTGTTGGAGTACTAGTTATAGCATTAAATCACAGTGTACAGCACATTAATGACAGAGATCCTACATGATATTTTTTTTAAAAAATTGATTAATTTTCTATGTAATTTCCAATTTAACACCAAGGTTTTTTTTTTTTTCACTTTCAATCATCTTTATTTACAGGAGATTGATTAAGTATATACTAAGTAAAGATTTCATCAGTTTTGCATACATTTTATAAGCACAACTTTAGGAACATAGTAATTCTTCCTATTGTACCCGCCCTCCCACACCCCTCTTCCTCTTCCTGCTTCTGTGCCCAGTCTTGTTTATTACTTAAAACAAAAACCAAAAACCAAACCAAAACAAAACAAAACAAGAACAAAAGTTGTTCCTCAACAGTCTAGACAAGAGCTGTTCAAAGTTGTTGCATTCCTATGGTAATTTTGCTTTTTTTGGAAACTTAATTATCTTTAGAGATGCACCCAAGAATGATACATCTTTTGCAAGCACATAGACATGTATTTTCTGCATATTATCAATGGACTTTATGCTTAGGAAGGAATTTCTGGAGAGAACGTTTCGGTATGTGTTGGCAAACACCAATTAGTACTACATGGAGACAAAACCTTTGCACATTCGTGTTTTCTAGGGAGAAAGCTAGAGCAAGCTCAGCAAAAAAAGCTGATATTTGTGTTTGTATACATGAGATTTTCACCACTTGCCCATGTAAATGACTTTAATATCTCCAAAAACAGTTTGACTGTGATTTTCTATGTCATTTTCACACAAATGTCACCAAATTTTGTCCGGATACGACTTGAGCAAACAGGAAATATCCAGTTGTGTTGTGACTAACGCAACCCCAGATATTGCTACAACCTCTGTGTTTGTGTTTTCTGGATATTATCAAAGGAATTTACAGTTTTGAATGAATTACAGTAGGGAACACTTTGTTTTGTCCTGCCAAATACAAATTGGTTCCACATGGAGACAAAACATCTGCACATTCATGTTTTTGAGGGAGTAAGGTAGAGGAAGTCCGGCAAAAAATATGATATTTGTGTTGGTATACAGGACATTTATCCACTTGCCCCCAAAAAAAGTCTTTAATTTCTCCAAAACCAGGTTGACTGTGATTTTCTATGTCATTTTCACAAAATTTTGTCCAGGTACGACTGGATCAAACAAGAAATATCCGGTTGTGTTGTGGCTAACACCACCCCAGATCTTGCTACAACATCTGTGTTTGTGTTTTCAGGATATTATCAAAGGAATTTACAGTTTTGAAGGAATTTCAGCAGGGAACATTTTCTTTTGTGCTGCCAAAAACAAATTGGTTCCACATGGAGACAAAACCTCTGCACATTCAGTTTTCTAAGGAGTAAGGAAGAGGAAATCCAGCAAAAAATATATTTGTGTTTGTATACATGACAGTTTATCCACTTGGCAAAAAAAAAAGTCTTTAATTTCTCCAAAAGCAGTTTGACTGTGATTTTCTATGTCATTTTCACACAAATGTCACCAAATGTTTTCCGGATATGATTGCATCCAAGAAGAAATATCCGGTTGAGTTGTGGCTAATTCAAGTCTAAATCCTGCTACCACCTTGTGGTTTGTATTTTCTGCATATTATCAATGGACTTTATGCTTAGGAAGGAATATCAGGAGGGAACATTTTGGTATGTGCTGCCAACCACCAATTAGTACCACATGGAGACAAAACCTTTGCACAATCGTGTTTTGTAGGGAGAAAGCCAGAGCAAGCCCGGCACAAAATATGATATCTGTGTTTGTATACATGAGTTTTTCTCCACTTGCCCAAGAAAAAGACTTTAATTTACCCAAAACCAGGTTGACTGTGATTTTCTATGTCATTTTCACACAAATGTCACAAAATTTTGTCCGGATACGACTGGATCAAGCAAGAAATATCCAGTTGTGTTGTGGCTAACTCAACCACAGATCTTGCTACAACCTCTGTGTTTGTGTTTTCTGGATATTATCAAAGGAATATACAGTTTGGAATGAATTTCAGCGGGGAACATTTTGTTTTGTGCTGCCAAACACAAATTCATTCCACATGGAGACAAAACCTCTGCACATTCACGTTTCCTAAGGAGAAAGGTAGAGGAAGTCCGGCAAAAAATATGATATTTGTGTTTGTATACATGACAGTTTATCCACTTGCCCACAAAAAAAGTCTTTAATTTCTCCAAAACCAGATTGACTATGATTTTCTATGTCATTTTCACACAAATGTCACCAAATGTTTTCCGGATATGATTGGATCCAAGAAGAAATATCCGGTTGTGTTGTGGTTAACTCAAGTCCAGATCCTGGAACCCCTTGTGGTTTGTATTTTCTGGATATTATGAATGGACTTTATGCTTAGGAAGGAATTTCAAGAGAGAACATATTGGTATGTGTTGGCAAACACCAATTAGTACCACATGGAGACAAAACCTTTGCACATTCGTGTTTTCTAGGGAGATAGCTAGAGCAAGCTCAGCAAAAAAAGGTGATATTTGTGTTTGTATACATGAGATTTTCACCACTTGCACAAGAAAATGACTTTAATTTCTCTAAAACCACTTTTGACTGTGATTTTCTATGTCATTTTCACACAAATGTCACAAAATTTTGTCTGGATACGACTGGATCAAACAAGAAATATCCGGTTGTGTTGTGGCTAACTCAACCAGAGGTCTTTTTTTTTAAATTAAGCTTTTTTTAATGAATATAAATTTCCAAAGTACTGCTTATGGGTTACAATGGCTTACTCCTCCCAAAACTTCCCTCCTACCCGCAACCCTCCCCTTTCCCGTTCCCTCTCCCCTTCCAATCACATCATGATTCATTTTCAATTCTCTTTATATACAGAAGATCAGTTTAGTATATATTAGGTAACGATTTCAACAGTTTCCCACTATATAGCATCACATAGTGAAAAAAAAATACTGTTGGAGTACTAGTTATAGCATTAAATAAGAGTGTACAGCACATTAAAGACAGAGATCCTACATAATATTTTTTTTTTAAAAAGTAAGTAATTTTCTATGCCATTTCCAATTTAACACCAGGGTTTTTTTTTTTTTTTCATTTCCAATTATCTTTCTATACAGAAGATCGATTCAGTATATAATTAGTAAAGATCACATCAGTTTGTACCCACGCAGAAACACAAAGTGTAGAAATACTGTTTCAGTACTAGTTATAGCATCACTGCACATTAGATAACACATTAAGGACAGATCCCACATGGGATGTAGTTAAACAGTGACTCCTGTTGCTGACTTAACAATTTGACACTCCTGTTCATGGCGTCAGTAATCTCCCTAGGCTCTAGTCATGAGTTGCCAGGGCTATGGAAGCCTTTAGAGTTCGCTGACTTTGATCTTATTCCAATAGGATCATAGTCAAAGTGGAAGTTCTCTCCTCCCTTCAGAGAAAGGTACTTCCTTCTTTGATGGCCCCGTTCTTTCCACTGGGATCTCACTCACAGAGATCTTTCATTTAGGTCTTCTTTTTTTTTTTTCTTTTCCATGGTATCTTGGCTTTCCATGCCCACAATACTCTCATGGGCTCTTTAGCCAGATCCGAATGCCTTAAGGGCTGATTCTGAGGCCAGAGTTCAACCCCAGATCTTGCTACAACCTCTGTGTTTGTGTTTTCAGGATATTATCAAAGGAATTTACAGTTTTGAATGAATTTCAGCAGGCAACATTTTGTTTTGTGCTGCCAAACACAAATTGGTTACACATGGAGACAAAACCTCTGCACATTCATGTTTTCTAGGGAGTAAGGTAGAGGAAGTTCGGCAAAAAATATGATATTTGTGTTTGTGTACATGATATTTTATCCACTTGCCCACAAAAAAAGTCTTTAATTTGTCCAAACAAGTTTGACTGTGATTTTCTATGTCATTTTCACACAAATGTCACAAAATGTTTTCCAGATACGACTGGATCAAACAAGAAATATCCGGTTGTGTTGTGGCTAACTCAACCCCAGATCTTGCTACAACCTCTGTGTTTGTGTTTTCTGGATATTATCTAAGGAATTGACAGTTTTGAATGAATTTCACAGGGAACATTTTGTTTTGTGCTGCCAAACACAAATTGGTTCCACATGGAGACAAAACCTCTGGAAATTCATGTTTTATAGGGAGTAACGTAGAGGAAGTCGGGCAAAAAATATGATATTTGTGTTTGTGTACATGACAGCTTATCCACTTGCCCACAAAAAAAGTCTTTAATTTCTCCCAAAGCAGTTTGACTGTCATTTTCTATGTCATTTTCACACAAATGTCACCAAATGTTATCCGGATATGATTGGATCCAAGAAGAAATATCCGGTTGTGTTGTGGCTAACTCAAGTCCAGATCCTGCTACCGCCTTGTGGTTTGTATTTTCTGGATATTATCAATGGACTTTATGCTTAGGAAGGAATTTCAGCAGGGAAAATTTTGGTATGTGCTGCCAAACACCAATTAGTTCCACATGGAGACAAAACATTTGCACATTCATCTTTTCTAGGGAGAAAGCTAGAGCAAGCTCAGCAAAAAAAGCTGATATTTGTGTGTGTATACATGAGATTTTCACCACTTGCCCCAGAAAATGACTTTAATTTCTCCAAAACCAGGTTGACTGTGATTTTCTATGATATTTTCACAGAAATGTCACAAAATTTTGTCCGGATATGATTGGATCAAAAAACAAATATCCGGTTGTGTTGTGGCTAACTCAACCCCAGATCTTGCTACAACCTCTGTGTTAGTGTTTTCTGCATATTATCAAAAGAATTTTCAGTTTTTAATGAATTTCAGCAGGGAACATTTTGTTTTGTGCTGCCAAACACAAATTGGTTCCACATGGAGACAAAACCTCTGCACATTCATGTTTTCTAGGGAGTAAGGTAGAGGAAGTCCGGCAAAAAATATGATATTTGTGTATGTTTACATGACAGTTTATGCACTTGTCCCCCAAAAAAAGTCTTTAATTTCTCCCAAAGCAGTTTGACTGTGATTTTCTATGTCATTTTCACACAAATGTCACCAAATGTTATCCGGATATCATTGGATCCAAGAAGAAATATCCGGTTGTGTTGTGGCTCACTCAAGTCCAGAGCCTGCTACCGCCTTGTGGTTTGTATTTTCTGGATATTATCAATGGACTTTATGCTTAGGAAGGAATTTCAGCAGGGAACATTTTGGTATGTGCTGCCAAACACTAATTAGTACCACATGGAGAGAAAACCTTTGCACATTCATGTTTTCTAGGGAGAAAGCTAGAGCAAGCTCAGCAAAAAAATGTGATATTTGTGTTTGTATACATGAGATTATCACCACTTACCCAAGTAAATGACGTTAATTTCTCCAAAAGCAGTTTCACTGTGATTTTCTATGTCATTTTCACACAAATTTCACACAATTTTTTCCGGATACGACAGGATCAAACAAGAAATATCCGGTTGTGTTGTGGCTAACTCAACCGCAGATCTTGCTACAACCCATGTGTTTGAGTTTTCTGGATATTATCAAAGGAATTAACAGTTTTGAATGAATTTCAGCAGGGAACATTTTGTTTTATGCTGCCAAACACAAATTGGTTTCACATGGAGAAAAAACATCTGTACAATTGTGTTTCCTAGGGAGTAATGTATAGGAAGTCCGGCAAAAAATATGATATTTGTGTTTCTGTACATGACTTTTTATCCACTTGTCCAAAAAAAAAATCTTTAATTTCTCCAAACCCAGTTTGACTGTGATTTTCTATGTCATTTTCACACAAATGTCACCAAATGTTATCCGGATATGATTGGATCCAAGAAGAAATATCCGGTTGTGTTGTGGCTAACTCAAGTCCAGATCCTGCTACCGCCTTGTGGTTTGTATTTTCTGCATATTATCAATGGACTTTATGCTTAGGAACGAATTTCAGCAGGGACCATATTGGTATGTGCTGCCAAACACCAATTAGTTCCACATGGAGACAAAAGCTCTGCACATTCATGTTTTCTAGGGAGTAAGGTAGAGCAAGCTCAGCAAAAAAAGGTGATATTTGTGTTTGTATACATGACATTTTATCCACTTGCCCAAAAAAAAGACTTTAATTTCTCCAAAACCAGGTTGACTGTGATTTTCTATGTTATTTTCACAGAAATGTCACAAAATTTTGTCCGGATACGACTGGATGAAAAAAGAAATATCCGGTTGTGTTGTGGCTAACTCAATGACAGATCTTGCTACAACCTCTGTGTTAGTGTTTTCTCGATATTATCAAAGGAATTTACACTTTTGAATGAATTTCAGCAGGGAACATTTTGTTTTGTGCTGCCAAAAACAAATTGGTTCCACATGGAGACAAAACCTCTGCAAATTCATGTTTTCTAGGGAGTAAGGTAGAGGAAGTCCGGCAAAAAATATGATATTTGTGTATGTTTACATGACAGTTTATGCACTTGTCCCCCCAAAAAAGTCTTTAATTTCTCCCAAAGCAGTTTGACTGTGATTTTCTATGTCATTTTCACACAAATGTCACCACATGTTATCCGGATATGATTGGATCCAAGAAGAAATATCCAGTTGTGTTGTGGTTAACTCAAGTCCAGATCCTGCTACCGCCTTGTGGTTTGTATTTTCTGGATATTATCAATGGACTTTATGCTTAGGAAGGAATTTCAGCAGGTAACATTTTGGTATGTGCTGCCAAACACTAATTAGTACCACATGGAGAGAGAACCTTTGCACATTCGTGTTTTCTAGGGAGAAAGCTAGAGCAAGCTCAGCAAAAAAATGTGATATTTGTGTTTGTATACATGAGATTATCACCACTTGCCCAAGAAAATGACTTTAATTTCTCCCAAAGCAGTTTGACTGTGATTTTCTATGTCATTTTCACACAAATGTCACACAATTTTTTTCCGGAAATGACTGGATCAAACAAGAAATATCCGGTTGTGTTGTGGCTAACTCAACCCCAGATCTTGCTACAACTTCTGTGTTTGAGTTTTCTGGATATTATCAAAGGAATTTACAGTTTTGAATTAATTTCAGCAGGGAACATTTTGTTTTATGCTGCCAAACACAAATTGGTTCCACATGGAGACAAAACCTCTGCACATTCATGTTTTCTAGGGAGTAATGTATAGGAAGTCCGGCAAAAAATATGATATTTGTGTTTGTGTACATGATTTTTATCCACTTGTCCAAAAAAAAATTCTTTAATTTCTCCAAACTCAGTTTGACTGTGATTTTCTATGTCATTTTCACACAAATGTCACACAATTTTTTCCGGATACGACTGGATCAAACAAGAACTATCCGGTTGTGTTGTGGCTAACTCAACCCCAGATCTTGCTACAACCTCTGTGTTTGAGTTTTCTGGATATTATCAAAGGAATTAACAGTATTTAATGAATTTCAGCAGGGAACATTTTGTTTTATGCCGCCAAACACAAATTGGTTTCACATGGAGACAAAACATCTGCACAATTGTGTTTCCTAGGGAGTAATGTATAGGAAGTCCGGCAAAAAATATGGTATTTGTGTTTGTGTACATGACTTTTTATCCACTTGCCCACAAAAGAAGTCTTTAATTTCTCCAAACCCAGTTTGACTGTGATTTTCTATGTCATTTTCACACAAATGTCACAAAATTTTTCCGCATATGATTGGATCCAAGAAGATATATCCAGTTGTGTGGTGGCTAACTCAAGTGCACATCCTGCTACTGCCTTGTGGTTTGTATTTTCTGCATATTATCAATGGACTTTATGCTTAGGAAGGAATTTCAGGAGAGAACATTTTGGTATGTGTTGGCAAACACCAATTCGTACCACATGGAGAAAAAACATTTGCACATTCATGTTTTCTAGGGAGAAAGCTAGAGCAAGCTCAGCAAAAAAAGCTGATATTTGCATTTGTATACATGAGATTTTCACCACTTGCCCAAGTAAATGACTTTAATAACTCCACAAACAGTTTGACTGTGATTTTCTATGTCATTTTCACACAAATGTCACACAATTTTTTCCGGAAATGACTGGATCAAATAAGAAATATCCGGTTGTGTTGTGGCTAACTCAACCCCAGATCTTGCTACAACCTCTGTGTTTGAGTTTTCTGGATATTATCAAAGGAATTTACAGTTTTGAAGGAATTTCAGCAGGGAACATTTTGTTTTATGCTGCCAAACACAAATTGGTTCCACATGGAGACAAAACCTCTGCACATTCATGTTTTCTAGGGAGTAATGTATAGGAAGTCCGGCAAAAAATATGATATTTGTGTTTGTGTACATGATTTTTATCCACTTGTCCAAAAAAAAATTCTTTAATTTCTCCAAACTCAGTTTGACTGTGATTTTCTATGTCATTTTCACACAAATGTCACACAATTTTTTCCGGATACGACTGGATCAAACAAGAACTATCCGGTTGTGTTGTGGCTAACTCAACCCCAGATCTTGCTACAACCTCTGTGTTTGAGTTTTCTGGATATTATCAAAGGAATTAACAGTATTTAATGAATTTCAGCAGGGAACATTTTGTTTTATGCCGCCAAACACAAATTGGTTTCACATGGAGACAAAACATCTGCACAATTGTGTTTCCTAGGGAGTAATGTATAGGAAGTCCGGCAAAAAATATGGTATTTGTGTTTGTGTACATGACTTTTTATCCACTTGCCCACAAAAGAAGTCTTTAATTTCTCCAAACCCAGTTTGACTGTGATTTTCTATGTCATTTTCACACAAATGTCACAAAATTTTTCCGCATATGATTGGATCCAAGAAGATATATCCAGTTGTGTGGTGGCTAACTCAAGTGCACATCCTGCTACTGCCTTGTGGTTTGTATTTTCTGCATATTATCAATGGACTTTATGCTTAGGAAGGAATTTCAGGAGAGAACATTTTGGTATGTGTTGGCAAACACCAATTCGTACCACATGGAGAAAAAACATTTGCACATTCATGTTTTCTAGGGAGAAAGCTAGAGCAAGCTCAGCAAAAAAAGCTGATATTTGCATTTGTATACATGAGATTTTCACCACTTGCCCAAGTAAATGACTTTAATAACTCCACAAACAGTTTGACTGTGATTTTCTATGTCATTTTCACACAAATGTCACACAATTTTTTCCGGAAATGACTGGATCAAATAAGAAATATCCGGTTGTGTTGTGGCTAACTCAACCCCAGATCTTGCTACAACCTCTGTGTTTGAGTTTTCTGGATATTATCAAAGGAATTTACAGTTTTGAAGGAATTTCAGCAAGGAACATTTTGTTTTATGCTGCCAAACACAAATTGGTTCCACATGGAGACAAAACCTCTGCACATTCATGTTTTCTAGGGAGTAATGTATAGGAAGTCCGGCAAAAAATATGATATTTGTGTTTGTGTACATGATTTTTATCCACTTGTCCAAAAAAAAATTCTTTAATTTCTCCAAACTCAGTTTGACTGTGATTTTCTATGTCATTTTCACACAAATGTCACACAATTTTTTCCGGATACGACTGGATCAAACAAGAACTATCCGGTTGTGTTGTGGCTAACTCAACCCCAGATCTTGCTACAACCTCTGTGTTTGAGTTTTCTGGATATTATCAAAGGAATTAACAGTATTTAATGAATTTCAGCAGGGAACATTTTGTTTTATGCCGCCAAACACAAATTGGTTTCACATGGAGACAAAACATCTGCACAATTGTGTTTCCTAGGGAGTAATGTATAGGAAGTCCGGCAAAAAATATGGTATTTGTGTTTGTGTACATGACTTTTTATCCACTTGCCCACAAAAGAAGTCTTTAATTTCTCCAAACCCAGTTTGACTGTGATTTTCTTTGTCATTTTCACACAAATGTCACAAAATTTTTCCGGATATGATTGGATCCAAGAAGAAATATCCGGTTGTGTGGTGGCTAACTCAAGTGCACATCCTGCTACTGCCTTGTGGTTTGTATTTTCTGCATATTATCAATGGACTTTATGCTTAGGAAGGAATTTCAGGAGAGAACATTTTGGTATGTGTTGGCAAACACCAATTCGTACCACATGGAGACAAAACATTTGCACATTCATCTTTTCTAGGGAGAAAGCTAGAGCAAGCTCAGCAAAAAAAGCTGATATTTGCGTTTGTATATATGAGATTTTCACCACTTGCCCAAGTAAATGACTTTAATATCTCCAAAAACAGTTTGACTGTGATTTTCTATGTCATTTTCACACAAATGTCACCAAATTTTGTCTGGATACGACTTGAGCAAACAGGAAATATCCAGTTGTGTTGTGACTAACGCAACCCCAGATATTGCTACAACCTCTGTGTTTGTGTTTTCTGGATATTATCAAAGGAATTTACAGTTTTGAATGAATTACAGTAGGGAACACTTTGTTTTGTTCTGCCTAATACAAATTGGTTCCACATGGAGACAAAACCTCTGCACATTCATGTTTTTTAGGGAGTAAGGTAGAGGAAGTTTGGCAAAAAATATGATATTTGTGTTGGTATACAGGACATTTATCCACTTGCCCACAAAAAAAAAAAGTCTTTAATTTCTCCAAAACCAGGTTGACTGTGATTTTCTATGTCATTTTCACAAAATTTTGTCCAGGTACGACTGGATCAAACAAGAAATATCCGGTTGTGTTGTGGCTAACTCCACCCCAGATCTTGCTACAACATCTATGTTTGTGTTTTCAGGATATTATCTAAGGAATTTACAGTTTTGAATGAATTTCAGCAGGGAACATTTTGTTTTGTGCTGCCAAACACAAATTGGTTCCACATGGAGACAAAACCTATGCACATTCATGTTTTCTAAGGAGTAACGTAGAGGAAATCTGCCAAAAAATATATTTGTGTTTGTATACATGACAGTTTATCCACTTGGTAAAAAAAGTCTTTAATTTCTCCAAACCCAGTTTGACTGTGATTTTCTATGTCACCAAATGTTTTCCGGATATGATTGGATCCAAGAAGAAATATCCGGTTGTGTTGTGGTTAACTCAAGTCCAGATCCTGCTACCCTTGTGGTTTGTATTTTCTGGATATTATGAATGGACTTTATGCTTAGGATGGAATTTCAAGAGAGAACATTTTGGTATGTGTTGGCAAACACCAATTAGTACCACATGGAGACAAAACCTTTGCACATTCGTGTTTTCTAGGGAGATAGCTAGAGCAAGCTCAGCAAAAAAAGGTGATATTTGTGTTTGTATACATGAGATTTTCACCACTTGCACAAGAAAATGACTTTAATTTCTCTAAAACCACTTTGACTGTGAATTTCTATGTCATTTTCACACAAATGTCACAAAATTTTGTCCGGATAAGACTGGATCAAACAAGAAATATCCGGTTGTGTTGTGGCTAACTCAACCCCAGATCTTGCTACAACCTCTGTGTTTGAGTTTTCTGGATATTATCAAAGGAATTTACAGTTTTGAATGAATTTCAGCAGGGAACATTTTGTTTTATGCTGCCAAACACAAATTGGTTCCACATGGAGACAAAACCTCTGCACATTCATGTTTTCTAGGGAGTAATGTATAGGAAGTCCGGCAAAAAATATGATATTTGTGTTTGTGTACATGATTTTTATCCACTTGTCCAAAAAAAAATTCTTTAATTTCTCCAAACTCAGTTTGACTGTGATTTTCTATGTCATTTTCACACAAATGTCACACAATTTTTTCCGGATACGACTGGATCAAACAAGAACTATCCGGTTGTGTTGTGGCTAACTCAACCCCAGATCTTGCTACAACCTCTGTGTTTGAGTTTTCTGGATATTATCAAAGGAATTAACAGTATTTAATGAATTTCAGCAGGGAACATTTTGTTTTATGCCGCCAAACACAAATTGGTTTCACATGGAGACAAAACATCTGCACAATTGTGTTTCCTAGGGAGTAATGTATAGGAAGTCCGGCAAAAAATATGGTATTTGTGTTTGTGTACATGACTTTTTATCCACTTGCCCACAAAAGAAGTCTTTAATTTCTCCAAACCCAGTTTGACTGTGATTTTCTATGTCATTTTCACACAAATGTCACAAAATTTTTCCGCATATGATTGGATCCAAGAAGATATATCCAGTTGTGTGGTGGCTAACTCAAGTGCACATCCTGCTACTGCCTTGTGGTTTGTATTTTCTGCATATTATCAATGGACTTTATGCTTAGGAAGGAATTTCAGGAGAGAACATTTTGGTATGTGTTGGCAAACACCAATTCGTACCACATGGAGAAAAAACATTTGCACATTCATGTTTTCTAGGGAGAAAGCTAGAGCAAGCTCAGCAAAAAAAGCTGATATTTGCATTTGTATACATGAGATTTTCACCACTTGCCCAAGTAAATGACTTTAATAACTCCACAAACAGTTTGACTGTGATTTTCTATGTCATTTTCACACAAATGTCACACAATTTTTTCCGGAAATGACTGGATCAAATAAGAAATATCCGGTTGTGTTGTGGCTAACTCAACCCCAGATCTTGCTACAACCTCTGTGTTTGAGTTTTCTGGATATTATCAAAGGAATTTACAGTTTTGAAGGAATTTCAGCAGGGAACATTTTGTTTTATGCTGCCAAACACAAATTGGTTCCACATGGAGACAAAACCTCTGCACATTCATGTTTTCTAGGGAGTAATGTATAGGAAGTCCGGCAAAAAATATGATATTTGTGTTTGTGTACATGATTTTTATCCACTTGTCCAAAAAAAAATTCTTTAATTTCTCCAAACTCAGTTTGACTGTGATTTTCTATGTCATTTTCACACAAATGTCACACAATTTTTTCCGGATACGACTGGATCAAACAAGAACTATCCGGTTGTGTTGTGGCTAACTCAACCCCAGATCTTGCTACAACCTCTGTGTTTGAGTTTTCTGGATATTATCAAAGGAATTAACAGTATTTAATGAATTTCAGCAGGGAACATTTTGTTTTATGCCGCCAAACACAAATTGGTTTCACATGGAGACAAAACATCTGCACAATTGTGTTTCCTAGGGAGTAATGTATAGGAAGTCCGGCAAAAAATATGGTATTTGTGTTTGTGTACATGACTTTTTATCCACTTGCCCACAAAAGAAGTCTTTAATTTCTCCAAACCCAGTTTGACTGTGATTTTCTTTGTCATTTTCACACAAATGTCACAAAATTTTTCCGGATATGATTGGATCCAAGAAGAAATATCCGGTTGTGTGGTGGCTAACTCAAGTGCACATCCTGCTACTGCCTTGTGGTTTGTATTTTCTGCATATTATCAATGGACTTTATGCTTAGGAAGGAATTTCAGGAGAGAACATTTTGGTATGTGTTGGCAAACACCAATTCGTACCACATGGAGACAAAACATTTGCACATTCATCTTTTCTAGGGAGAAAGCTAGAGCAAGCTCAGCAAAAAAAGCTGATATTTGCGTTTGTATATATGAGATTTTCACCACTTGCCCAAGTAAATGACTTTAATATCTCCAAAAACAGTTTGACTGTGATTTTCTATGTCATTTTCACACAAATGTCACCAAATTTTGTCTGGATACGACTTGAGCAAACAGGAAATATCCAGTTGTGTTGTGACTAACGCAACCCCAGATATTGCTACAACCTCTGTGTTTGTGTTTTCTGGATATTATCAAAGGAATTTACAGTTTTGAATGAATTACAGTAGGGAACACTTTGTTTTGTTCTGCCTAATACAAATTGGTTCCACATGGAGACAAAACCTCTGCACATTCATGTTTTTTAGGGAGTAAGGTAGAGGAAGTTTGGCAAAAAATATGATATTTGTGTTGGTATACAGGACATTTATCCACTTGCCCACAAAAAAAAAAAGTCTTTAATTTCTCCAAAACCAGGTTGACTGTGATTTTCTATGTCATTTTCACAAAATTTTGTCCAGGTACGACTGGATCAAACAAGAAATATCCGGTTGTGTTGTGGCTAACTCCACCCCAGATCTTGCTACAACATCTATGTTTGTGTTTTCAGGATATTATCTAAGGAATTTACAGTTTTGAATGAATTTCAGCAGGGAACATTTTGTTTTGTGCTGCCAAACACAAATTGGTTCCACATGGAGACAAAACCTATGCACATTCATGTTTTCTAAGGAGTAACGTAGAGGAAATCTGCCAAAAAATATATTTGTGTTTGTATACATGACAGTTTATCCACTTGGTAAAAAAAGTCTTTAATTTCTCCAAACCCAGTTTGACTGTGATTTTCTATGTCACCAAATGTTTTCCGGATATGATTGGATCCAAGAAGAAATATCCGGTTGTGTTGTGGTTAACTCAAGTCCAGATCCTGCTACCCTTGTGGTTTGTATTTTCATGATATTATGAATGGACTTTATGCTTAGGATGGAATTTCAAGAGAGAACATTTTGGTATGTGTTGGCAAACACCAATTAGTACCACATGGAGACAAAACCTTTGCACATTCGTGTTTTCTAGGGAGATAGCTAGAGCAAGCTCAGCAAAAAAAGGTGATATTTGTGTTTGTATACATGAGATTTTCACCACTTGCACAAGAAAATGACTTTAATTTCTCTAAAACCACTTTGACTGTGAATTTCTATGTCATTTTCACACAAATGTCACAAAATTTTGTCCGGATAAGACTGGATCAAACAAGAAATATCCGGTTGTGTTGTGGCTAACTCAACCCCAGATCTTGCTACAACCTCTGTGTTTGAGTTTTCTGGATATTATCAAAGGAATTTACAGTTTTGAATGAATTTCAGCAGGGAACATTTTGTTTTATGCTGCCAAACACAAATTGGTTCCACATGGAGACAAAACCTCTGCACATTCATGTTTTCTAGGGAGTAATGTATAGGAAGTCCGGCAAAAAATATGATATTTGTGTTTGTGTACATGATTTTTATCCACTTGTCCAAAAAAAAATTCTTTAATTTCTCCAAACTCAGTTTGACTGTGATTTTCTATGTCATTTTCACACAAATGTCACACAATTTTTTCCGGATACGACTGGATCAAACAAGAAATATCCGGTTGTGTTGTGGCTAACTCAACCCCAGATCTTGCTACAACCTCTGTGTTTGAGTTTTCTGGATATTATCAAAGGAATTAACAGTATTTAATGAATTTCAGCAGGGAACATTTTGTTTTATGCCGCCAAACACAAATTGGT
Source organism: Lepus europaeus (assembly GCF_033115175.1). NCBI lineage: Eukaryota > Metazoa > Chordata > Mammalia > Lagomorpha > Leporidae > Lepus > Lepus europaeus. The sequence continues at coordinate 28,732,569 of NC_084829.1, forward strand.
TTCACATGGAGACAAAACATCTGCACAATTGTGTTTCCTAGGGAGTAATGTATAGGAAGTCCGGCAAAAAATATGGTATTTGTGTTTGTGTACATGACTTTTTATCCACTTGCCCACAAAAGAAGTCTTTAATTTCTCCAAACCCAGTTTGACTGTGATTTTCTATGTCATTTTCACACAAATGTCACAAAATTTTTCCGCATATGATTGGATCCAAGAAGATATATCCAGTTGTGTGGTGGCTAACTCAAGTGCACATCCTGCTACTGCCTTGTGGTTTGTATTTTCTGCATATTATCAATGGACTTTATGCTTAGGAAGGAATTTCAGGAGAGAACATTTTGGTATGTGTTGGCAAACACCAATTCGTACCACATGGAGAAAAAACATTTGCACATTCATGTTTTCTAGGGAGAAAGCTAGAGCAAGCTCAGCAAAAAAAGCTGATATTTGCATTTGTATACATGAGATTTTCACCACTTGCCCAAGTAAATGACTTTAATAACTCCACAAACAGTTTGACTGTGATTTTCTATGTCATTTTCACACAAATGTCACACAATTTTTTCCGGAAATGACTGGATCAAATAAGAAATATCCGGTTGTGTTGTGGCTAACTCAACCCCAGATCTTGCTACAACCTCTGTGTTTGAGTTTTCTGGATATTATCAAAGGAATTTACAGTTTTGAATTAATTTCAGCAGGGAACATTTTGTTTTATGCTGCCAAACACAAATTGGTTCCACATGGAGACAAAACCTCTGCACATTCATGTTTTCTAGGGAGTAATGTATAGGAAGTCCGGCAAAAAATATGATATTTGTGTTTGTGTACATGATTTTTATCCACTTGTCCAAAAAAAAATTCTTTAATTTCTCCAAACTCAGTTTGACTGTGATTTTCTATGTCATTTTCACACAAATGTCACACAATTTTTTCCGGATACGACTGGATCAAACAAGAACTATCCGGTTGTGTTGTGGCTAACTCAACCCCAGATCTTGCTACAACCTCTGTGTTTGAGTTTTCTGGATATTATCAAAGGAATTAACAGTATTTAATGAATTTCAGCAGGGAACATTTTGTTTTATGCCGCCAAACACAAATTGGTTTCACATGGAGACAAAACATCTGCACAATTGTGTTTCCTAGGGAGTAATGTATAGGAAGTCCGGCAAAAAATATGGTATTTGTGTTTGTGTACATGACTTTTTATCCACTTGCCCACAAAAGAAGTCTTTAATTTCTCCAAACCCAGTTTGACTGTGATTTTCTATGTCATTTTCACACAAATGTCACAAAATTTTTCCGGATATGATTGGATCCAAGAAGAAATATCCGGTTGTGTGGTGGCTAACTCAAGTGCACATCCTGCTACTGCCTTGTGGTTTGTATTTTCTGCATATTATCAATGGACTTTATGCTTAGGAAGGAATTTCAGGAGAGAACATTTTGGTATGTGTTGGCAAACACCAATTCGTACCACATGGAGACAAAACATTTGCACATTCATCTTTTCTAGGGAGAAAGCTAGAGCAAGCTCAGCAAAAAAAGCTGATATTTGCGTTTGTATATATGAGATTTTCACCACTTGCCCAAGTAAATGACCTTAATATCTCCAAAAACAGTTTGACTGTGATTTTCTATGTCATTTTCACACAAATGTCACCAAATTTTGTCTGGATACGACTTGAGCAAACAGGAAATATCCAGTTGTGTTGTGACTAACGCAACCCCAGATATTGCTACAACTTCTGTGTTTGTGTTTTCTGGATATTATCAAAGGAATTTACAGTTTTGAATGAATTACAGTAGGGAACACTTTGTTTTGTTCTGCCTAATACAAATTGGTTCCACATGGAGACAAAACCTCTGCACATTCATGTTTTTTAGGGAGTAAGGTAGAGGAAGTTTGGCAAAAAATATGATATTTGTGTTGGTATACAGGACATTTATCCACTTGCCCACAAAAAAAAAAGTCTTTAATTTCTCCAAAACCAGGTTGACTGTGATTTTCTATGTCATTTTCACAAAATTTTGTCCAGGTACGACTGGATCAAACAAGAAATATCCGGTTGTGTTGTGGCTAACTCCACCCCAGATCTTGCTACAACATCTATGTTTGTGTTTTCAGGATATTATCTAAGGAATTTACAGTTTTGAATGAATTTCAGCAGGGAACATTTTGTTTTGTGCTGCCAAACACAAATTGGTTCCACATGGAGACAAAACCTATGCACATTCATGTTTTCTAAGGAGTAACGTAGAGGAAATCTGCCAAAAAATATATTTGTGTTTGTATACATGACAGTTTATCCACTTGGTAAAAAAAGTCTTTAATTTCTCCAAACCCAGTTTGACTGTGATTTTCTATGTCACCAAATGTTTTCCGGATATGATTGGATCCAAGAAGAAATATCCGGTTGTGTTGTCGTTAACTCAAGTCCAGATCCTGCTACCCTTGTGGTTTGTATTTTCATGATATTATGAATGGACTTTATGCTTAGGATGGAATTTCAAGAGAGAACATTTTGGTATGTGTTGGCAAACACCAATTAGTACCACATGGAGACAAAACCTTTGCACATTCGTGTTTTCTAGGGAGATAGCTAGAGCAAGCTCAGCAAAAAAAGGTGATATTTGTGTTTGTATACATGAGATTTTCACCACTTGCACAAGAAAATGACTTTAATTTCTCTAAAACCACTTTGACTGTGAATTTCTATGTCATTTTCACACAAATGTCACAAAATTTTGCCCGGATAAGACTGGATCAAACAAGAAATATCCGGTTGTGTTGTGGCTAACTCAACCCCAGATCTTGCTACAACTTCTGTGTTTGAGTTTTCTGGATATTATCAAAGGAATTTACAGTTTTGAATTAATTTCAGCAGGGAACATTTTGTTTTATGCTGCCAAACACAAATTGGTTCCACATGGAGACAAAACCTCTGCACATTCATGTTTTCTAGGGAGTAATGTATAGGAAGTCCGGCAAAAAATATGATATTTGTGTTTGTGTACATGATTTTTATCCACTTGTCCAAAAAAAAATTCTTTAATTTCTCCAAACTCAGTTTGACTGTGATTTTCTATGTCATTTTCACACAAATGTCACACAATTTTTTCCGGATACGACTGGATCAAACAAGAACTATCCGGTTGTGTTGTGGCTAACTCAACCCCAGATCTTGCTACAACCTCTGTGTTTGAGTTTTCTGGATATTATCAAAGGAATTAACAGTATTTAATGAATTTCAGCAGGGAACATTTTGTTTTATGCCGCCAAACACAAATTGGTTTCACATGGAGACAAAACATCTGCACAATTGTGTTTCCTAGGGAGTAATGTATAGGAAGTCCGGCAAAAAATATGGTATTTGTGTTTGTGTACATGACTTTTTATCCACTTGCCCACAAAAGAAGTCTTTAATTTCTCCAAACCCAGTTTGACTGTGATTTTCTATGTCATTTTCACACAAATGTCACAAAATTTTTCCGCATATGATTGGATCCAAGAAGATATATCCAGTTGTGTGGTGGCTAACTCAAGTGCACATCCTGCTACTGCCTTGTGGTTTGTATTTTCTGCATATTATCAATGGACTTTATGCTTAGGAAGGAATTTCAGGAGAGAACATTTTGGTATGTGTTGGCAAACACCAATTCGTACCACATGGAGAAAAAACATTTGCACATTCATGTTTTCTAGGGAGAAAGCTAGAGCAAGCTCAGCAAAAAAAGCTGATATTTGCATTTGTATACATGAGATTTTCACCACTTGCCCAAGTAAATGACTTTAATAACTCCACAAACAGTTTGACTGTGATTTTCTATGTCATTTTCACACAAATGTCACACAATTTTTTCCGGAAATGACTGGATCAAATAAGAAATATCCGGTTGTGTTGTGGCTAACTCAACCCCAGATCTTGCTACAACCTCTGTGTTTGAGTTTTCTGGATATTATCAAAGGAATTTACAGTTTTGAAGGAATTTCAGCAGGGAACATTTTGTTTTATGCTGCCAAACACAAATTGGTTCCACATGGAGACAAAACCTCTGCACATTCATGTTTTCTAGGGAGTAATGTATAGGAAGTCCGGCAAAAAATATGATATTTGTGTTTGTGTACATGATTTTTATCCACTTGTCCAAAAAAAAATTCTTTAATTTCTCCAAACTCAGTTTGACTGTGATTTTCTATGTCATTTTCACACAAATGTCACACAATTTTTTCCGGATACGACTGGATCAAACAAGAACTATCCGGTTGTGTTGTGGCTAACTCAACCCCAGATCTTGCTACAACCTCTGTGTTTGAGTTTTCTGGATATTATCAAAGGAATTAACAGTATTTAATGAATTTCAGCAGGGAACATTTTGTTTTATGCCGCCAAACACAAATTGGTTTCACATGGAGACAAAACATCTGCACAATTGTGTTTCCTAGGGAGTAATGTATAGGAAGTCCGGCAAAAAATATGGTATTTGTGTTTGTGTACATGACTTTTTATCCACTTGCCCACAAAAGAAGTCTTTAATTTCTCCAAACCCAGTTTGACTGTGATTTTCTATGTCATTTTCACACAAATGTCACAAAATTTTTCCGCATATGATTGGATCCAAGAAGATATATCCAGTTGTGTGGTGGCTAACTCAAGTGCACATCCTGCTACTGCCTTGTGGTTTGTATTTTCTGCATATTATCAATGGACTTTATGCTTAGGAAGGAATTTCAGGAGAGAACATTTTGGTATGTGTTGGCAAACACCAATTCGTACCACATGGAGAAAAAACATTTGCACATTCATGTTTTCTAGGGAGAAAGCTAGAGCAAGCTCAGCAAAAAAAGCTGATATTTGCATTTGTATACATGAGATTTTCACCACTTGCCCAAGTAAATGACTTTAATAACTCCACAAACAGTTTGACTGTGATTTTCTATGTCATTTTCACACAAATGTCACACAATTTTTTCCGGAAATGACTGGATCAAATAAGAAATATCCGGTTGTGTTGTGGCTAACTCAACCCCAGATCTTGCTACAACCTCTGTGTTTGAGTTTTCTGGATATTATCAAAGGAATTTACAGTTTTGAAGGAATTTCAGCAGGGAACATTTTGTTTTATGCTGCCTAATACAAATTGGTTCCACATGGAGACAAAACCTCTGCACATTCATGTTTTTTAGGGAGTAAGGTAGAGGAAGTTTGGCAAAAAATATGATATTTGTGTTGGTATACAGGACATTTATCCACTTGCCCACAAAAAAAAAAGTCTTTAATTTCTCCAAAACCAGGTTGACTGTGATTTTCTATGTCATTTTCACAAAATTTTGTCCAGGTACGACTGGATCAAACAAGAAATATCCGGTTGTGTTGTGGCTAACTCCACCCCAGATCTTGCTACAACATCTATGTTTGTGTTTTCAGGATATTATCTAAGGAATTTACAGTTTTGAATGAATTTCAGCAGGGAACATTTTGTTTTGTGCTGCCAAACACAAATTGGTTCCACATGGAGACAAAACCTATGCACATTCATGTTTTCTAAGGAGTAACGTAGAGGAAATCTGCCAAAAAATATATTTGTGTTTGTATACATGACAGTTTATCCACTTGGTAAAAAAAGTCTTTAATTTCTCCAAACCCAGTTTGACTGTGATTTTCTATGTCACCAAATGTTTTCCGGATATGATTGGATCCAAGAAGAAATATCCGGTTGTGTTGTCGTTAACTCAAGTCCAGATCCTGCTACCCTTGTGGTTTGTATTTTCATGATATTATGAATGGACTTTATGCTTAGGATGGAATTTCAAGAGAGAACATTTTGGTATGTGTTGGCAAACACCAATTAGTACCACATGGAGACAAAACCTTTGCACATTCGTGTTTTCTAGGGAGATAGCTAGAGCAAGCTCAGCAAAAAAAGGTGATATTTGTGTTTGTATACATGATTTTTTCACCACTTGCACAAGAAAATGACTTTAATTTCTCTAAAACCACTTTGACTGTGAATTTCTATGTCATTTTCACACAAATGTCACAAAATTTTATCCGGATAAGACTGGATCAAACAAGAAATATCCGGTTGTGTTGTGTCTAACTCAACCCCAGATCTTGCTACAAACTCTGTGTTTGTGTTTTCTGGATATTATCTAAGGAATTTATAGTTTTGAATTAATTTCAGCAGGGAATATTTTGTATTTGCTGCCAAACACAAATTGGTTCCACATGGAGACAAAACCTCTGACATTCATGATTTCTAGGGATTAAGGTAGAGGAAGTCCGGAAAAATATGATATTTTGTATCTGTACATGACATTTTCTCAACTTGGCCACAAAAAAGACTTTAATATCTCCAAAAGCAGTTTGACTGTGATTTTCTATGTCATTTTCACACAAATGTCACACAATTTTTTGCGGATACGACTGGATCAAACAAGAAATATCTGGTTGTGTTATGGCTAACTCAACCCCAGATCTTGATACAACCTCTGTGTTTGAGTTTTCTGGATATTATCAAAAGAATTTACAGTTTTGAATGAATTTCAGCAGGGAACATTTTGTTTTGTGCTGCCAAAAACAAATTGGTTCCACATGGAGACAAAACCTCTGCAAATTCATGTTTTCTAGGGAGTAACGTAGAGGAAGTTTGGCAAAAAATATGATATTTGTGTTTGTGTACATGACAGCTGATCCACTTGCCCACAAAAAAAGTCTTTAATTTCTCCAAAAGCAGTTTGACTGTGATTTTCTATGTCATTTTCACACAAATGTCACCAAATGTTATCCGGATATGATTGGATCCAAGAAGAAATATCCGGTTGTGTTGTGACTCACTCAAGTCCAGATCCTGCTACCGCCTTGTGGTTTGTATTTTCTGCATATTATCAATGGACTTTATGCTAAGGAAGGAATTTCAGCAGGGAACATTTTGGTATGTGCTGCCAAACACTAACTAGTACCACATGGAGAAAATACCTTTGCACATTCGTGTTTTCTAGGGAGAAAGCTAGAGCAAGCTCAGCAAAAAAAGGTGATATTTGTGTTTGTATACATGACATTTTATCCACTTGCCCAAAAAAAAGACTTTAATTTCTCCAAAACCAGGTTGACTGTGATTTTCTATGTTATTTTCACAGAAATGTCACAAAATTTTGTCCGGATACGACTGGATGAAAAAAGAAATATCCGGTTGTGTTGTGGCTAACTCAATGACAGATCTTGCTACAACCTCTGTGTTAGTGTTTTCTCGATATTATCAAAGGAATTTACAGTTTTGAATGAATTTCAGCAGGGAACATTTTGTTTTGTGCTGCCAAAAACAAATTGGTTCCACATGGAGACAAAACCTCTGCAAATTCATGTTTTCTAGGGAGTAACGTAGAGGAAGTCTGGCAAAAAATATGATATTTGTGTTTGTGTACATGATATTTTATCCACTTGCCCACAAAAAAAGTCTTTAATTTCTTCCAAAGCAGTTTGACTGATTTTCTATGTCATTTTCACACAAATGTCACCAAATGTTATCCGGATATGATTGGATCCAAGAAGAAATATCCGGTTGTGTTGTGGCTAACTCAAGTCCAGATCCTGCTACCGCCTTGTGGTTTGTATTTTCTGCATATTATCAATGGACTTTATGCTTAGGAACGAATTTCAGCAGGGACCATATTGGTATGTGCTGCCAAACACCAATTAGTTCCACATGGAGACAATACCTTTGCACATTCGTGTTTTCTAGGGAGAAAGCTAGAGCAAGCTCAGCAAAAAAAGGTGATATTTGTGTTTGTATACATGACATTTTATCCACTTGCCCCAAAAAAAGACTTTAATTGCTCCAAAACCAGGTTGACTGTGATTTTCTATGTTATTTTCACAGAAATGTCACAAAATTTTGTCCGGATACGACTGGATGAAAAAAGAAATATCCGGTTGTGTTGTGGCTAACACAATGACAGATCTTGCTACAACCTCTGTGTTAGTGTTTTCTCGATATTATCAAAGGAATTTACAGTTTTGAATGAATTTCAGCAGGGAACATTTTGTTTTGTGCTGCCAAAAACAAATTGGTTCCACATGGAGACAAAACCTCTGCAAATTCATGTTTTCTAGGGAGTAACGTAGAGGAAGTCTGGCAAAAAATATGATATTTGTGTTTGTGTACATGACAGCTTATCCACTTGCCCACAAAAAAAGTCTTTAATTTCTCCCAAAGCAGTTTGACTGATTTTCTATGTCATTTTCACACAAATGTCACCAAATGTTATCCGGATATGATTGGATCCAAGAAGAAATATCCGGTTGTGTTGTGGCTAACTCAAGTCCAGATCCTGCTACCGCCTTGTGGTTTGTATTTTCTGCATATTATCAATGGACTTTATGCTTAGGAACGAATTTCAGCAGGGACCATATTGGTATGTGCTGCCAAACACCAATTAGTTCCACATGGAGACAATACCTTTGCACATTCGTGTTTTCTAGGGAGAAAGCTAGAGCAAGCTCAGCAAAAAAAGGTGATATTTGTGTTTGTATACATGACATTTTATCCACTTGCCCCAAAAAAAGACTTTAATTGCTCCAAAACCAGGTTGACTGTGATTTTCTATGTTATTTTCACAGAAATGTCACAAAATTTTGTCCGGATACGACTGGATGAAAAAAGAAATATCCGGTTGTGTTGTGGCTAACACAATGACAGATCTTGCTACAACCTCTGTGTTAGTGTTTTCTCGATATTATCAAAGGAATTTACAGTTTTGAATGAATTTCAGCAGGGAACATTTTGTTTTGTGCTGCCAAAAACAAATTGGTTCCACATGGAGACAAAACCTCTGCAAATTCATGTTTTCTAGGGAGTAACGTAGAGGAAGTCTGGCAAAAAATATGATATTTGTGTTTGTGTACATGACAGCTTATCCACTTGCCCACAAAAAAAGTCTTTAATTTCTCCCAAAGCAGTTTGACTGATTTTCTATGTCATTTTCACACAAATGTCACCAAATGTTATCCGGATATCATTGGATCCAAGAAGAAATATCCGGTTGTGTTGTGGCTAACTCAAGTCCAGATCCTGCTACCGCCTTGTGGTTTGTATTTTCTGCATATTATCAATGGACTTTATGCTTAGGAACGAATTTCAGCAGGGACCATATTGGTATGTGCTGCCAAACACCAATTAGTTCCACATGGAGACAATACCTTTGCACATTCGTGTTTTCTAGGGAGAAAGCTAGAGCAAGCTCAGCAAGAAAAGGTGATATTTGTGTTTGTATACATGACATTTTATCCACTTGCCCCAAAAAAAGACTTTAATTTCTCCAAAACCAGGTTGACTGTGATTTTCTATGTTATTTTCACAGAAATGTCACAAAATTTTGTCCGGATACGACTGGATGAAAAAAGAAATATCCGGTTGTGTTGTGGCTAACACAATGACAGATCTTGCTACAACCTCTGTGTTAGCGTTTTCTCGATATTATCAAAGGAATTTACACTTTTGAATGAATTTCAGCAGTTAACATTTTGTTTTGTGCTGCCAAAAACAAATTGGTTCCACATGGAGACAAAACCTCTGCAAATTCATGTTTTCTAGAGAGTAAGGTAGAGGAAGTCCGGCAAAAAATATGATATTTGTGTATGTTTACATGACAGTTTATGCACTTGTCCCCCAAAGAAAGTCTTTAATTTCTCCCAAAGCAGTTTGACTGTGATTTTCTATGTCATTTTCACACAAATGTCACCACATGTTATCCGGATATGATTGGATCCAAGAAGAAATATCCGGTTGTGTTGTGGCTCACTCAAGTCCAGATCCTGCTACCGCCTTGTGGTTTGTATTTTCTGCATATTATCAATGGACTTTATGCTTAGGAAGGAATTTCAGCAGGGAACATTTTGGTATGTGCTGCCAAACACTAATTAGTACCACATGGAGAGAAAACCTTTGCACATTCGTGTTTTCTAGGGAGAAAGCTAGAGCAAGCTCAGCAAAAAAAGGTGATATTTGTGTTTGTATACATGAGATTTTCACCACTTGCACAAGAAAATGACTTTAATTTCTCTAAAACCACTTTGACTGTGAATTTCTATGTCATTTTCACACAAATGTCACAAAATTTTGTCCGGATAAGACTGGATCAAACAAGAAATATCCGGTTGTGTTGTGGCTAACTCAACCCCAGATCTTGCTACAACCTCTGTGTTTGAGTTTTCTGGATATTATCAAAGGAATTTACAGTTTTGAAGGAATTTCAGCAGGGAACATTTTGTTTTATGCTGCCAAACATAAATTGGTTCCACATGGAGACAAAACCTCTGCACATTCATGTTTTCTAGGGAGTAATGTATAGGAAGTCCGGCAAAAAATATGATATTTGTGTTTGTGTACATGATTTTTATCCACTTGTCCAAAAAAAAATTCTTTAATTTCTCCAAACTCAGTTTGACTGTGATTTTCTATGTCATTTTCACACAAATGTCACACAATTTTTTCCGGATACGACTGGATCAAACAAGAAATATCCGGTTGTGTTGTGGCTAACTCAACCCCAGATCTTGCTACAACCTCTGTGTTTGAGTTTTCTGGATATTATCAAAGGAATTAACAGTATTTAATGAATTTCAGCAGGGAACATTTTGTTTTATGCCGCCAAACACAAATTGGTTTCACATGGAGACAAAACATCTGCACAATTGTGTTTCCTAGGGAGTAATGTATAGGAAGTCCGGCAAAAAATATGGTATTTGTGTTTGTGTACATGACTTTTTATCCACTTGCCCACAAAAGAAGTCTTTAATTTCTCCAAACCCAGTTTGACTGTGATTTTCTATGTCATTTTCACACAAATGTCACAAAATTTTTCCGCATATGATTGGATCCAAGAAGATATATCCAGTTGTGTGGTGGCTAACTCAAGTGCACATCCTGCTACTGCCTTGTGGTTTGTATTTTCTGCATATTATCAATGGACTTTATGCTTAGGAAGGAATTTCAGGAGAGAACATTTTGGTATGTGTTGGCAAACACCAATTCGTACCACATGGAGAAAAAACATTTGCACATTCATGTTTTCTAGGGAGAAAGCTAGAGCAAGCTCAGCAAAAAAAGCTGATATTTGCATTTGTATACATGAGATTTTCACCACTTGCCCAAGTAAATGACTTTAATAACTCCACAAACAGTTTGACTGTGATTTTCTATGTCATTTTCACACAAATGTCACACAATTTTTTCCGGAAATGACTGGATCAAATAAGAAATATCCGGTTGTGTTGTGGCTAACTCAACCCCAGATCTTGCTACAACCTCTGTGTTTGAGTTTTCTGGATATTATCAAAGGAATTTACAGTTTTGAAGGAATTTCAGCAGGGAACATTTTGTTTTATGCTGCCAAAAAACAAATTGGTTCCACATGGAGACAAAACCTCTGCAAATTCATGTTTTCTAGGGAGTAACGTAGAGGAAGTCTGGCAAAAAATATGATATTTGTGTTTGTGTACATGACAGCTTATCCACTTGCCCACAAAAAAAGTCTTTAATTTCTCCCAAAGCAGTTTGACTGATTTTCTATGTCATTTTCACACAAATGTCACCAAATGTTATCCGGATATCATTGGATCCAAGAAGAAATATCCGGTTGTGTTGTGGCTAACTCAAGTCCAGATCCTGCTACCGCCTTGTGGTTTGTATTTTCTGCATATTATCAATGGACTTTATGCTTAGGAACGAATTTCAGCAGGGACCATATTGGTATGTGCTGCCAAACACCAATTAGTTCCACATGGAGACAATACCTTTGCACATTCGTGTTTTCTAGGGAGAAAGCTAGAGCAAGCTCAGCAAAAAAAGGTGATATTTGTGTTTGTATACATGACATTTTATCCACTTGCCCCAAAAAAAGACTTTAATTTCTCCAAAACCAGGTTGACTGTGATTTTCTATGTTATTTTCACAGAAATGTCACAAAATTTTGTCCGGATACGACTGGATGAAAAAAGAAATATCCGGTTGTGTTGTGGCTAACTCAATGACAGATCTTGCTACAACCTCTGTGTTAGTGTTTTCTCGATATTATCAAAGGAATTTACAGTTTTGAATGAATTTCAGCAGGGAACATTTTGTTTTGTGCTGCCAAACACAAATTGGTTCCACATGGAGACAAAACCTCTGCACATTCATGTTTTCTAGGGAGTAACGTAGAGGAAGTCCGGCAAAAAATATGATATTTGTGTTTGTGTACATGATATTTTATCCACTTGCCCACAAAAAAAGTCTTTAATTTGTCCAAACAAGTTTGACTGTGATTTTCTATGACATTTTTACACAAATGTCACACAATTTTTTGCGGATACGACTGGTTCAAACAAGAAATATCCGGTTGTGTTGTGGCTAACTCAACCCCAGATCTTGCTACAACCTCTGTGTTTGAGTTTTCTGGATATTATCAAAGGAATTTACAGTTTTGAATGAATTTCAGCAGGGAACATTTTGTTTTATGCCGCCAAACACAAATTGGTTTCACATGGAGACAAAACATCTGCACAATTGTGTTTCCTAGGCAGTAATGTATAGGAAGTCTGGCAAAAAATATGATATTTGTGTTTGTGTACATGACTATTTATCCACTTATCCAAAAAAAAATTCTTTAATTTCTCCAAACCCAGTTTGACTGTGATTTTCTATGTCATTTTCACACAAATGTCACACAATTTTTTCCGGATATGACTGGATCAAACAAGAAATATCCAGTTGTGTTGTGGCTAACTCAACCCCAGATCTTTCTACAACATCTGTGTTTGTGTTTTCTGAATATTATCAAAGGAATTGACATTTTTGAACGAATTTCAGCAGGGAACATTTGTTTTGTGCTGCCAAACACAAATTGGTTCCACATGGGGACAGAACCTCTGCACATTCATGTTTTCTAGGGAGTAAGATAGAGGAAGTCCAGAATAAAATATCATATTTGTGTTTGTTTACATGACATTTTATTCACTTGCCTAAAAGAAAAGTCTTCAATTTCTCCAAAACCAGTTTGACTGTGATTTTCTATATCATTTTCACACAAATGTCACCAAATGTTTTTCGGATATGATTGGATCCAAGAAAAAATATCCGGTTGTGTTGTGGCTAACTCAAGTCCAGATCCTGCTACCGCCTTGTGGTTTGTATTTTCTGCTTATTATCAATGGACTTTATGCTTAGGAAGGAATTTCAGGAGGGAACATTTGGTATGTGCTGCCAAACACCAATTAGTTCCACATGGAGACAAAACCTTTGCACATTCGTGTTTTCTAGGGAGAAAGCTAGAGCAATCTCAGCAAAAAAAGGTGATATTTGTGTTTGTATACATGAGATTTTCACCAGTTGCCCAAGAAAATGACTTTAATTTCTCCAAAACCAGTTTGACTGTGATTTTCTATGTCATTTTCACACAAATATCACACAAATTTTTTCCGGATACGACTGGATCAAACAAGAAATATCCGGTTGTGTTGTGGCTAACTCAACCCCAGATCTTTCTACAACCTCTGTGTTTGAGTTTTCTGGATATTATCAAAGGAATTAACAGTTTTGAATGAATTTCAGCAGGGAACATTTTGTTTTGTGCTGCCAAACACAAATTGGTTCCACATGGGGACAGAACCTCTGCACATTCATGATTTCTAGGGAGTAAGGTAGAGGAAGTCCGGCAAAAAATATGATATTTGTGTTTGTGTACATGACATTTTATCCACTTGCCCCCCAAAAAAGTCTTTAGTTTCTCCAAAACCAGGTTGACTGTGATTTTCTATGTCATTTTCACACAAATGTCACCAAATGTTATCCGGATATCATTGGATCCAAGAAAAAATATCCGGTTGTGTTGTGGCTAACTCAAGTCCAGATCCTGCTACCGCCTTGTGGTTTGTATTTCTGGATATTATCAATGGACTTTATGCTTAGGAAGGAATATCAGGAGGGAACATTTTGGTGTGTGCTGCCAAACACCAATTAGTTCCACATGGAGACAACACCTTTGCACATTCGTATTTTCTAGGGAGATAGCTATAGCAAGCTCGGCAAAAAAATGTGATATTTGTGTTTGTATACATGAGATTTTCACCACTTGCACAAGAAAATGACTTTATTTTCTCTAAAACCACTTTTGACTGTGATTTTCTATGTCATTTTCACACAAATGTCACAAAATTTTGTCCGGATATGACTGGATCAAACAAGAAATATCCGGTTGTGTTGTGGCTAACTCAACCCCAGGTCTTTTTTTTTTAAATTAAACTTTTATTTAATGAATATAAATTTCCAAAGTACTGCTTATGGGTTACAATGGCTTCCCCCTCCCAAAACTTCCCTCCTACCCGCAAACCTCCCCTTTCCCGTTCCCTCTCCCCTTCCAATCTCATCATGATTCATTTTCAATTCTCTTTATATACAGAAGATCAGTTTAGTATATATTAGTTAACAATTTCAACAGTTTCCCACTATATAGCATCACATAGTGAAAAAAAATACTGTTGGAGTACTAGTTATAGCATTAAATAAGAGTGTACAGCACATTAAAGACAGAGATCCTACATAATATTTTTTTTAAAAAAGTAAGTAATTTTCTATGCCATTTCCAATTTAACACAAGGGTTTTTTTTTTTTTCATTTCCAATTATCTTTCTATATAGAAGATCGATTCAGTATATAATTAGTAAAGATCACATCAGTTTGTACCCACGCAGAAACACAAAGTGTAAAAATACTGTTTCAGTACTAGTTATAGCATCACTGCACATTAGATAACACATTAAGGACAGATCCCACATGGGATGTAGTTAAACAGTGACTCCTGTTGCTGACTTAACAATTTGACACTCCTGTTCATGGCGTCAGTAATCTCCCTAGGCTCTAGTCATGAGTTGCCAGGGCTATGGAAGCCTTTAGAGTTTGCTGACTTTGATCTTATTCCGATAGGATCATAGTCAAAGTGGAAGTTCTCTCCTCCCTTCAGAGAAAGGTACTTCCTTCTTTGATGGCCCCGTTCTTTCCACTGGGATCTCACTCACAGAGATCTTTCATTTAGGTCCTCTTCTTTTTTTTTCTTTTCCATGGTATCTTGGCTTTCCATGCCCACAATACTCTCATGGGCTCTTTAGCCAGATCTGAATGCCTTAAGGGCTGATACTGAGGCCAGAGTTCAACCCCAGATCTTGCTACAACATCTATGTTTGTGTTTTTGGATATTATCAAAGGAATTTACAGTTTTGAATGAATTTCAGCAGGGAACATTTTGTTTTGTGTTCCAAATACAAATTGGTTCCACATGGAGACAAAACTTCTGCACATTCATGTTTTCTAGGGAGTAAGATAGAGAAAGTCCAGCAAAAAATATGAAATTTGTGTTAGTGTACATGATATTTTATCCACTTGCCCACAAAAAACGTCTTTAATTTGTCCAAACAAGTTTGACTGTGATTTTCTATGTCATTTTCACACAAATGTCACAAAATGTTTTCCAGATACGACTGGATCAAACAAGAAATATCCGGTTGTTTTGTGTCTAAATCAACCCCAGATCTTGCTACAACCTCTGTGTTTGTGTTTTCTGGATATTATCTAAGGAATTTATAGTTTTGAATGACTTTCAGCAGGGAACATTTTGTTTTGTGCTGCCAAACACAAATTGGTTCCACATGGAGACAAACCTCTGCACATTCATGTTTTCTAGGGAGTAAAGTAGAGGAAGACCAGCAAAAAATATGATATTTGTGTTTCTGTACATGACATTTTATCCAGTTGGCCAAAAAAAAAAGACTTTATTTCTCCAAAACCAGTTTGACTGTGATTTTCTATGTCATTTTCACACAAATGTCACAAAATGTTTTAAGTATCCGACTGGATCAAACAAGAAATATCTGGTTGTGTTGTGGCTAACTCAACCCCAGAACTTGCTACAACCTCTGTGTTTGTGTTTTCTGGATATTATCTAAGGAATTGACAGTTTTGAATGAATTTCAGCAGGGAACATTTTGTTTTGTGCTGCCAAACACAAATTTTTTTCCACATGCAGACAAAACCTCTGCACATTCATGTCTTCTTGGATTAAGGTAGAGGAAGTCCGCCAAAAAATATGATATTTGTGTTTGGATACATGACAGTTTATCCACTTTCCTAATAGAAAAGTCTTTAATTTCTCTGAAACCAGGTTGACTGTGATTTGCTATGTCATTTTCAAAAAATTTTGTCCGGATATGACTGGATCAAACAAGAAATATCCGGTTGTGTTGTGGCTGACTCAACCCCAGATCTTGCTACAAGCTCTGTGTTGTGTTTTCTGGATATTATCTAAGGAATTTACAGTTTTGAATGAATTTCAGCAGGGAACATTTTGTTTTGTGCTGCCAAACACAAATTGGTTCCACATGGGGACAGAACCTCTGCACATTCATGTTTTCTAGGGAGTAACGTAGAGGAAGTCTGGCACAAAATATGATATTTGTGTTTGTTTACATGACAGTTTATCCACTTGGCAAAAAAAAATAGTCTTTAATTTCTCCAAAACCAGGTAGACTGTGATTTTCTATGTCATTTTCACACAAATGTCACCAAATGTTATCCGGATATCATTGGATCCAAGAAAAAATATCCGGTTGTGTTGTGGCTAACTCAAGTCCAGATCCTGCTACCGCCTTGTGGTTTGTATTTTCTGTATATTATCAATGGACTTTATGCTTAGGAAGGAATTTCAGCAGGGAAAATTTTGATATGTGCTGCCAAACACCAATTAGTTCCACATGGAGACAAAACCTTTGCACATTCGTGTTTTCTAGGGAGAAAGCTAGAGCAATCTCAGCAAAAAAAGGTGATATTTGTGTTTGTATACATGAGATTTTCACCACTTGCCCAGGAAAACGACTTTAATTTCTCCAAAACCAGTTTGACTGTGATTTTCTATGTCATTTTCACACAAATGTAACTAAAATTTGTCAGGATACGACTGGATGAAACAAGAAATATCTGGTTGTGTTGTGGCTAACTCAACCGCAGATCTTGCTACAACCTCTGTGTTTGTGTTTTCTGCATATTATCAAAGGAATTGACAGTTTTGAACGAATTTCAGCAGGGAACATTTTGTTTTGTGCTGCCAAACACAAATTGGTTCCACATGGGGACAGAACCTCTGCACATTCATGTTTTCTAGGGAGTAAGGTAGAGGAAGTCCGGCAAAAAATATGATATTTGTGTTTGTGTACATGATATTTTATCCACTTGCCCACAAAAAAAGTCTTTAATTTGTCCAAACAAGTTTGACTGTGATTTTCTATGTCATTTTCACACAAATGTCACAAAATGTTTTAAGTATACGACTGGATCCAAGAAGAAATATCCGGTTGTGTTGTGGCTAACTCAACCCCAGATCTTGCTACAACCTCTGTGTTTGTGTTTTCTGGATATTATCTAAGCAATTGACAGTTTTGAATGAATTTCAGCAGGGAACATTTTGTTTTGTGCTGCCAAACACAAATTGGTTCCACATGCAGACAAAACCTCTGCACATTCATGTCTTCTTGGAGTAAGGTAGAGGAAGTCTGCCAAAAAATATGATATTTGTGTTTGTATACATGACAGTTTATCCACTTGCCTAAAAGAAAAGTCTTTAATTTCTCTGAAACCAGGATGACTGTGATTTGCTATGTCATTTTCAAAAAATTTTGTCCGGATATGACTGGATCAAACAAGAAATATCCGGTTGTGTTGTGGCTGACTCAACCCCAGATCTTGCTACAACCTCTGTGTTGTGTTTTCTGGATATTATCTAAGGAATTTACAGTTTTGAAGGAATTTCAGCAGGGAACATTTTGTTTTGTGCTGCCAAACACAAATTGGTTCCACATGGGGACAGAACCTCTGCACATTCATGTTTTCTAGGGAGTAACGTAGAGGAAGTCCGGCAAAAAATATGATAATTGTGTTTGTTTACATGACAGTTTATCCACTTGGCAAAAAAAAAAAGTCTTTAATTTCTCCAAAAGCAGTTTGACTGTGATTTTCTATGCCATTTTCACACCTATGTCACCAAATGTTATCGGATATCATTGGATCCAAGAAAAAATATCCGGTTGTGTTGTGGCTAACTCAAGTCCAGATCCTGCTACCGCCTTGTGGTTTGTATTTTCTGTATATTATCAATGGACTTTATGCTAAGGAAGGAATTTCAGCAGGGAAAATTTTGGTATGTGCTGCCAAACACCAATTAGTTCCACATGGAGACAAAACCTTTGCACATTCGTGTTTTCTAGGGAGAAAGCTAGAGCAATCTCAGCAAAGAAAGGTGATATTTCTGTTTGTATACATGAGATTTTCACCACTTGCCCAGGAAAATGATTTTAATTTCTCCAAAACCAGTTTGACTGTGATTTTCTATGTCATTTTCACACAAATGTAACTAAAATTTGTCAGGATACGACTGGATGAAACAAGAAATATCTGGTTGTGTTGTGGCTAACTCAACCGCAGATCTTGCTACAACCTCTGTGTTTGTGTTTTCTGCATATTATCAAAGGAATTGAAAGTTTTGAATGAATTTCAGCAGGGAACATTTTGTTTTGTGCTGCCAAACACAAATTGGTTCCACATGGAGAAAAAACCTCTGCACATTCATGTTTTCTAGGGAGTAAGGTAGAGGAAGTCCGGCAAAAAATATGATATTTGTGTTTGTGTACATGATATTTTATCCACTTGCCCACAAAAAAAGTCTTTAATTTGTCCAAACAAGTTTGACTGTGATTTTCTATGTCATTTTCACACAAATGTCACAAAATGTTTTAAGTATACGACTGGATCCAAGAAGAAATATCCGGTTGTGTTGTGTCTAACTCAACCCCAGATCTTGCTACAACCTCTGTGTTTGTGTTTTCTGGATATTATCTAAGGAATTTATAGTTTTGAATGACTTTCAGCAGGGAACATTTTGTTTTGTGCTGCCAAACACAAATTGGTTCCACATGGAGACAAACCTCTGCACATTCATGTTTTCTAGGGAGTAAAGTAGAGGAAGTCCAGCAAAAAATATGATATTTGTGTTTGTTTACATGACATTTTATCCAGTTGGCCAAAAAAAAAAAGACTTTAATTTCTCCAAACCCAGTTTGACTGTGATTTTCTATGTCATTTTCACACAATTGTCACAAAATTTTTTTCCGGATATGATTAGATCCAAGAAGAAATATCCGGTTGTGTTGTGGCTAACTCAAGTCCAGATCCTGCTACCGCCTTGTGGTTTGTATTTTCTGGATATTATCAATGGACTTTACGCTTAGGAAGGAATTCTAGCAGGGACCATTTTGGTATGTGCTGCCAAACACCAATTAGTTCCACATGGAGACAAAACCTTTGCACATTCATGTTTTCTAGGGAGAAAGCTAGAGCAAGCTCAGCAAAAAAAGGTGATATTTCTGTTTGTATACATGAGATTTTCACCACTTGCACAAGAAAATGACTTTAATTTCTCCAAAACCAGTTTTGACTGTGATTTTCTATGTCATTTTCACACAAATGTCACAAAATTTTGACCAGATTCGACTGGATGAAACAAGAAATATCCGGTTGTGTTGTGGCTAACTCAACCCCAGGTCTTTTTTTTTAATTAAACTTTTATTTAATGAATATAAATTTCCAAAGTACTGCTTATGGGTTACAATGGCTTCCCCCTCCCAAAACTTCCCTCCTACCCGCAACCCTCCCCTTTCCCGCTCCCTCTCCCCTTCCAATCTCATCATGATTCATTTTCAATTCTCTTTATATACAGAAGATCAGTTTAGTATATATTAGTTAACAATTTCAACAGTTTTCCACCATATAACATCACATAGTGAAAAAAAATACTGTTGGAGTACTAGTTATAGCATTAAATAAGAATGTACAGCACATTAAAGACAGAGATCCTACATATTATTTTTTTAAAAAAAATTAATTAAATTTCTATGCCATTTCCAATTTAACACCAGGGTTTTTTTTTTAATTTCCAATTATCTTTCCATATAGAAGATCGATTCAGTATATAATTAGTAAAGATCTCATCAGTTTGTACCCACTCAGAAACACAAAGTGTAAAAATACTGTTTCAGTACTAGTTATAGCATCACTGCACATTAGATAACACATTAAGGACAGATCCCACATGGGATGTAAGTACACAGTGACTCCTGTTGCTGACTTAACAATTTGACACTCCTGTTCATGGCGTCAGTAATCTCCCTAGGCTCTAGTCATGAGTTGCCAGGGCTATGGAAGCCTTTAGAGTTCACTGACTTTGATCTTATTCCGATAGGATCATAGTCAAAGTGGAAGTTCTCTCCTCCCTTCAGAGAAAGGTACTTCCTTCTTTGATGGCCCCGTCTTTTCCACTGGGATCTCACTCACAGAGATCTTTCATTTAGGTCTTCTTCTTTTTTTTTCTTTTCCATGGTGTGTTGGCTTTCCATGCCAAAATACTCTCATGGGCTCTTTAGCCAGATCCGAATGCCTTAAGGGCTGATTCTGAGGCCAGAGTTCATCCCCAGATCTTGCTACAACCTCTGTGTTTGTGTTTTCTGGATATTATCAAAGGAATTTACAGTTTTGAATGAATTTCAGCAGGGAACATTTTGTTTTGTGCTGCCAAACACAAATTGTTTCCACATGGAGACAAAACCTCTGCACATTCATGTTTTCTAGGGAGTAAGATAGAGGAAGTCCAGAAAAAAATATGATATTTGTGTTTGTGTACATGACATTTTATCCACTTGCCACAAAAAAGTCTTTAATTTCTCCAAAACCAGTTTGACTGTGATTTTCTATGTCATTTTCACACAAATGTCACAAAATGTTTTAAGTATACGACTGGATCAAACAAGAAATATCTGGTTGTGTTGTGGCTAACTCAACCCCAGATCTTGCTACAACCTCTGTGTTTGTGTTTTCTGGATATTATCTAAGCAATTGACAGTTTTGAATGAATTTCAGCAGGGAACATTTTGTTTTGTGCTGCCAAACACAAATTGGTTCCACATGCAGACAAAACCTCTGCACATTCATGTCTTCTTGGAGTAAGGTAGAGGAAGTCTGCCAAAAAATATGATATTTGTGTTTGTATACATGACAGTTTATCCACTTGCCTAAAAGAAAAGTCTTTAATTTCTCTGAAACCAGGTTGACTGTGATTTGCTATGTCATTTTCAAAAAATTTTGTCCGGATATGACTGGATCAAACAAGAAATATCCGGTTGTGTTGTGGCTGACTCAACCCCAGATCTTGCTACAACCTCTGTGTTGTGTTTTCTGGATATTATCTAAGGAATTTACAGTTTTGAAGGAATTTCAGCAGGGAACATTTTGTTTTGTGCTGCCAAACACAAATTGGTTCCACATGGGGACAGAACCTCAACACATTCATGTTTTCTAGGGAGTAAGGTAGAGGAAGTCCGGCAAAAATATGATATTTGTGTTTGTTTACATGACATTTTATCCACTTGGCAAAAAAAAAAGTCTTTAATTTCTCCAAAAGCAGTTTGACTGTGATTTTCTATGTCATTTTCACACAAATGTCACCAAATGTTATCGGATATCATTGGATCCAAGAAAAAATATCCGGTTGTGTTGTGGCTAACTCAAGTCCAGATCCTGCTACCGCCTTGTGGTTTGTATTTTCTGTATATTATCAATGGACTTTATGCTTAGGAAGGAATTTCAGCAGGGAAAATTTTGGTATGTGCTGCCAAACACCAATTAGTTCCACATGGAGACAAAACCTTTGCACATTCGTGTTTTCTAGGGAGAAAGCTAGAGCAATCTCAGCAAAGAAAGGTGATATTTCTGTTTGTATACATGAGATTTTCACCACTTGCCCAGGAAAATGACTTTAATTTCTCCAAAACCAGTTTGACTGTGATTTTCTATGTCATTTTCACACAAATGTAACTAAAATTTGTCAGGATACGACTGGATGAAACAAGAAATATCTGGTTGTGTTGTGGCTAACTCAACCGCAGATCTTGCTACAACCTCTGTGTTTGTGTTTTCTGCATATTATCAAAGGAATTGACAGTTTTGAAGGAATTTCAGCAGGGAACATTTTGTTTTGTGCTGCCAAACACAAATTGGTTCCACATGGAGAAAAAACCTCTGCACATTCATGTTTTCTAGGGAGTAAGGTAGAGGAAGTCCGGCAAAAAATATGATATTTGTGTTTGTGTACATGATATTTTATCCACTTGCCCACAAAAAAAGTCTTTAATTTGTCCAAACAAGTTTGACTGTGATTTTCTATGTCATTTTCACACAAATGTCACAAAATGTTTTAAGTATACGACTGGATCAAACAAGAAATATCTGGTTGTGTTGTGGCTAACTCAACCCCAGATCTTTTTTTTTTTAAAATTAAACTTTTATTTAATGAATATAAATTTCCAAAGTACTGCTTATGGGTTACAATGGCTTCCCCCTCCCAAAACTTCCCTCTTACCCGCAACCCTCCCCTTTCACGTTCCCTCTCCCCTTCCAATCACATCATGATTCATTTTCAATTCTCTTTATATACAGAAGATCAGTTTCTCACCATATAACATCACATTGTGAAAAAAAATACTGTTGGAGTACTAGTTATAGCATTAAATAAGAATGTACAGCACATTAAAGACAGAGATCCTACATATTATTTTTTTAAAAAAATTAATTAATTTTCTATGCCATTTCCAATTTAACACCAGGGTTTTTTTTTTTTCATTTCCAATTATCTTTCTATATAGAAGATCGATTCAGTATATAATTAGTAAAGATCTCATCAGTTTGTACCCACTCAGAAACACAAAGTGTAAAAATACTGTTTCAGTACTAGTTATAGCATCACTGCACATTAGATAACACATTAAGGACAGATCCCACATGGGATGTAAGTACACAGTGACTCCTGTTGCTGACTTAACAATTTGACACTCCTGTTCATGGCGTCAGTAATCTCCCTAGGCTCTAGTCATGAGTTGCCAGGGCTATGGAAGCCTTTAGAGTTCACTGACTTTGATCTTATTCCGATAGGATCATAGTCAAAGTGGAAGTTCTCTCCTCCCTTCAGAGAAAGGTACTTCCTTCTTTGATGGCCCCGTCTTTTCCACTGGGATCTCACTCACAGAGATCTTTCATTTAGGTCTTCTTCTTTTTTTTTCTTTTCCATGGTGTGTTGGCTTTCCATGCCAAAATACTCTCATGGGCTCTTTAGCCAGATCCGAATGCCTTAAGGGCTGATTCTGAGGCCAGAGTTCATCCCCAGATCTTGCTACAACCTCTGTGTTTGTGTTTTCTGGATATTATCAAAGGAATTTACAGTTTTGAATGAATTTCAGCAGGGAACATTTTGTTTTGTGCTGCCAAACACAAATTGTTTCCACATGGAGACAAAACCTCTGCACATTCATGTTTTCTAGGGAGTAAGATAGAGGAAGTCCAGAAAAAAATATGATATTTGTGTTTGTGTACATGACATTTTATCCACTTGCCACAAAAAAATCTTTAATTTCTCCAAAACCAGTTTGACTGTGATTTTCTATGTCATTTTCACACAAATGTCACAAAATGTTTTAAGTATACGACTGGATCAAACAAGAAATATCTGGTTGTGTTGTGGCTAACTCAACCCCAGATCTTGCTACAACCTCTGTGTTTGTGTTTTCTGGATATTATCTAAGCAATTGACAGTTTTGAATGAATTTCAGCAGGGAACATTTTGTTTTGTGCTGCCAAACACAAATTGGTTCCACATGCAGACAAAACCTCTGCACATTCATGTCTTCTTGGAGTAAGGTAGAGGAAGTCTGCCAAAAAATATGATATTTGTGTTTGTATACATGACAGTTTATCCACTTGCCTAAAAGAAAAGTCTTTAATTTCTCTGAAACCAGGTTGACTGTGATTTGCTATGTCATTTTCAAAAAATTTTGTCCGGATATGACTGGATCAAACAAGAAATATCCGGTTGTGTTGTGGCTGACTCAACCCCAGATCTTGCTACAACCTCTGTGTTGTGTTTTCTGGATATTATCTAAGGAATTTACAGTTTTGAAGGAATTTCAGCAGGGAACATTTTGTTTTGTGCTGCCAAACACAAATTGGTTCCACATGGGGACAGAACCTCAACACATTCATGTTTTCTAGGGAGTAAGGTAGAGGAAGTCCGGCAAAAATATGATATTTGTGTTTGTTTACATGACATTTTATCCACTTGGCAAAAAAAAAAGTCTTTAATTTCTCCAAAAGCAGTTTGACTGTGATTTTCTATGTCATTTTCACACAAATGTCACCAAATGTTATCGGATATCATTGGATCCAAGAAAAAATATCCGGTTGTGTTGTGGCTAACTCAAGTCCAGATCCTGCTACCGCCTTGTGGTTTGTATTTTCTGTATATTATCAATGGACTTTATGCTTAGGAAGGAATTTCAGCAGGGAAAATTTTGGTATGTGCTGCCAAACACCAATTAGTTCCACATGGAGACAAAACCTTTGCACATTCGTGTTTTCTAGGGAGAAAGCTAGAGCAATCTCAGCAAAGAAAGGTGATATTTCTGTTTGTATACATGAGATTTTCACCACTTGCCCAGGAAAATGACTTTAATTTCTCCAAAACCAGTTTGACTGTGATTTTCTATGTCATTTTCACACAAATGTAACTAAAATTTGTCAGGATACGACTGGATGAAACAAGAAATATCTGGTTGTGTTGTGGCTAACTCAACCGCAGATCTTGCTACAACCTCTGTGTTTGTGTTTTCTGCATATTATCAAAGGAATTGACAGTTTTGAAGGAATTTCAGCAGGGAACATTTTGTTTTGTGCTGCCAAACACAAATTGGTTCCACATGGAGAAAAAACCTCTGCACATTCATGTTTTCTAGGGAGTAAGGTAGAGGAAGTCCGGCAAAAAATATGATATTTGTGTTTGTGTACATGATATTTTATCCACTTGCCCACAAAAAAAGTCTTTAATTTGTCCAAACAAGTTTGACTGTGATTTTCTATGTCATTTTCACACAAATGTCACAAAATGTTTTAAGTATACGACTGGATCAAACAAGAAATATCTGGTTGTGTTGTGGCTAACTCAACCCCAGATCTTTTTTTTTTTAAAATTAAACTTTTATTTAATGAATATAAATTTCCAAAGTACTGCTTATGGGTTACAATGGCTTCCCCCTCCCAAAACTTCCCTCTTACCCGCAACCCTCCCCTTTCACGTTCCCTCTCCCCTTCCAATCACATCATGATTCATTTTCAATTCTCTTTATATACAGAAGATCAGTTTCTCACCATATAACATCACATTGTGAAAAAAAATACTGTTGGAGTACTAGTTATAGCATTAAATAAGAATGTACAGCACATTAAAGACAGAGATCCTACATATTATTTTTTTAAAAAAATTAATTAATTTTCTATGCCATTTCCAATTTAACACCAGGGTTTTTTTTTTTTTCATTTCCAATTATCTTTCCATATAGAAGATCGATTCAGTATATAATTAGTAAAGATCTCATCAGTTTGTACCCACTCAGAAACACAAAGTGTAAAAATACTGTTTCAGTACTAGTTATAGCATCACTGCACATTAGATAACACATTAAGGACAGATCCCACATGGGATGTAAGTACACAGTGACTCCTGTTGCTGACTTAACAATTTGACACTCCTGTTCATGGCGTCAGTAATCTCCCTAGGCTCTAGTCATGAGTTGCCAGGGCTATGGAAGCCTTTAGAGTTCACTGACTTTGATCTTATTCCGATAGGATCATAGTCAAAGTGGAAGTTCTCTCCTCCCTTCAGAGAAAGGTACTTCCTTCTTTGATGGCCCCGTCTTTTCCACTGGGATCTCACTCACAGAGATCTTTCATTTAGGTCTTCTTCTTTTTTTTTCTTTTCCATGGTGTGTTGGCTTTCCATGCCAAAATACTCTCATGGGCTCTTTAGCCAGATCCGAATGCCTTAAGGGCTGATTCTGAGGCCAGAGTTCATCCCCAGATCTTGCTACAACCTCTGTGTTTGTGTTTTCTGGATATTATCAAAGGAATTTACAGTTTTGAATGAATTTCAGCAGGGAACATTTTGTTTTGTGCTGCCAAACACAAATTGTTTCCACATGGAGACAAAACCTCTGCACATTCATGTTTTCTAGGGAGTAAGATAGAGGAAGTCCAGAAAAAAATATGATATTTGTGTTTGTGTACATGACATTTTATCCACTTGCCACAAAAAAGTCTTTAATTTCTCCAAAACCAGTTTGACTGTGATTTTCTATGTCATTTTCACACAAATGTCACAAAATGTTTTAAGTATACGACTGGATCAAACAAGAAATATCTGGTTGTGTTGTGGCTAACTCAACCCCAGATCTTGCTACAACCTCTGTGTTTGTGTTTTCTGGATATTATCTAAGCAATTGACAGTTTTGAATGAATTTCAGCAGGGAACATTTTGTTTTGTGCTGCCAAACACAAATTGGTTCCACATGCAGACAAAACCTCTGCACATTCATGTCTTCTTGGAGTAAGGTAGAGGAAGTCTGCCAAAAAATATGATATTTGTGTTTGTATACATGACAGTTTATCCACTTGCCTAAAAGAAAAGTCTTTAATTTCTCTGAAACCAGGTTGACTGTGATTTGCTATGTCATTTTCAAAAAATTTTGTCCGGATATGACTGGATCAAACAAGAAATATCCGGTTGTGTTGTGGCTGACTCAACCCCAGATCTTGCTACAACCTCTGTGTTGTGTTTTCTGGATATTATCTAAGGAATTTACAGTTTTGAAGGAATTTCAGCAGGGAACATTTTGTTTTGTGCTGCCAAACACAAATTGGTTCCACATGGGGACAGAACCTCAACACATTCATGTTTTCTAGGGAGTAAGGTAGAGGAAGTCCGGCAAAAATATGATATTTGTGTTTGTTTACATGACATTTTATCCACTTGGCAAAAAAAAAGTCTTTAATTTCTCCAAAAGCAGTTTGACTGTGATTTTCTATGTCATTTTCACACAAATGTCACCAAATGTTATCGGATATCATTGGATCCAAGAAAAAATATCCGGTTGTGTTGTGGCTAACTCAAGTCCAGATCCTGCTACCGCCTTGTGGTTTGTATTTTCTGTATATTATCAATGGACTTTATGCTTAGGAAGGAATTTCAGCAGGGAAAATTTTGGTATGTGCTGCCAAACACCAATTAGTTCCACATGGAGACAAAACCTTTGCACATTCGTGTTTTCTAGGGAGAAAGCTAGAGCAATCTCAGCAAAGAAAGGTGATATTTCTGTTTGTATACATGAGATTTTCACCACTTGCCCAGGAAAATGACTTTAATTTCTCCAAAACCAGTTTGACTGTGATTTTCTATGTCATTTTCACACAAATGTAACTAAAATTTGTCAGGATACGACTGGATGAAACAAGAAATATCTGGTTGTGTTGTGGCTAACTCAACCGCAGATCTTGCTACAACCTCTGTGTTTGTGTTTTCTGCATATTATCAAAGGAATTGACAGTTTTGAAGGAATTTCAGCAGGGAACATTTTGTTTTGTGCTGCCAAACACAAATTGGTTCCACATGGAGAAAAAACCTCTGCACATTCATGTTTTCTAGGGAGTAAGGTAGAGGAAGTCCAGCAAAAAATATGATATTTGTGTTTGTGTACATGATATTTTATCCACTTGCCCACAAAAAAAGTCTTTAATTTGTCCAAACAAGTTTGACTGTGATTTTCTATGTCATTTTCACACAAATGTCACAAAATGTTTTAAGTATACGACTGGATCAAACAAGAAATATCTGGTTGTGTTGTGGCTAACTCAACCCCAGATCTTTTTTTTTAAAATTAAACTTTTATTTAATGAATATAAATTTCCAAAGTACTGCTTATGGGTTACAATGGCTTCCCCCTCCCAAAACTTCCCTCTTACCCGCAACCCTCCCCTTTCACGTTCCCTCTCCCCTTCCAATCACATCATGATTCATTTTCAATTCTCTTTATATACAGAAGATCAGTTTCTCACCATATAACATCACATTGTGAAAAAAAATACTGTTGGAGTACTAGTTATAGCATTAAATAAGAATGTACAGCACATTAAAGACAGAGATCCTACATATTATTTTTTTAAAAAAATTAATTAATTTTCTATGCCATTTCCAATTTAACACCAGGGTTTTTTTTTTTTCATTTCCAATTATCTTTCTATATAGAAGATCGATTCAGTATATAATTAGTAAAGATCTCATCAGTTTGTACCAACGCAGAAACACAAAGTGTAGAAATACTGTTTCAGTACTAGTTATAGCATCACTGCACATTAGATAACACATTAAGGACAGATCCCACATGGGATGTAAGTACACAGTGACTCCTGTTGCTGACTTAACAATTTGACACTCCTGTTCATGGCGTCAGTAATCTCCCTAGGCTCTAGTCATGAGTTGCCAGGGCTATGGAAGCCTTTAGAGTTTGCTGACTTTGATCTTATTCCAATAGGATCATAGTCAAAGTGGAAGTTCTCTCCTCCCTTCAGAGAAAGGTACTTCCTTCTTTGATGGCCCCGTCTTTTCCACTGGGATCTCACTCACAGAGATCTTTCATTTAGGGCTTCTTCTTCTTTTTTCTTTTCCATGGTGTGTTGGCTTTCCATGCCACAATACTCTCATGGGCTCTTTAGCCAGATCCGAATGCCTTAAGGGCTGATTCTGAGGCCAGAGTTCAACCCCAGATCTTGCTACAACCTCTGTGTTTGTGTTTTCAGGATATTATCAAAGGAATTTACAGTTTTGAATGAATTTCAGCAGGGAACATTTTGTTTTGTGCTGCCAAACACAAATTGTTTCCACATGGAGACAAAACCTCTGCACATTCATGTTTTCTAGGGAGTAACGTAGAGGAAGTCCGGCAAAAAATATGATATTTGTGTTTGTTTACATGACATTTTATCCACTTGGCAAAAAAAAAAAGTCTTTAATTTCTCCAAAAGCAGTTTGACTGTGATTTTCTATGTCATTTTCACACAAATGTCACCAAATGTTATCGGATATCATTGGATCCAAGAAAAAATATCCGGTTGTGTTGTGGCTAACTCAAGTCCAGATCCTGCTACCGCCTTGTGGTTTGTATTTTCTGTATATTATCAATGGACTTTATGCTTAGGAAGGAATTTCAGCAGGGAAAATTTTGGTATGTGCTGCCAAACACCAATTAGTTCCACATGGAGACAAAACCTTTGCACATTCGTGTTTTCTAGGGAGAAAGCTAGAGCAATCTCAGCAAAGAAAGGTGATATTTCTGTTTGTATACATGAGATTTTCACCACTTGCCCAGGAAAATGACTTTAATTTCTCCAAAACCAGTTTGACTGTGATTTTCTATGTCATTTTCACACAAATGTAACTAAAATTTGTCAGGATACGACTGGATGAAACAAGAAATATCTGGTTGTGTTGTGGCTAACTCAACCGCAGATCTTGCTACAACCTCTGTGTTTGTGTTTTCTGCATATTATCAAAGGAATTGACAGTTTTGAAGGAATTTCAGCAGGGAACATTTTGTTTTGTGCTGCCAAACACAAATTGGTTCCACATGGAGAAAAAACCTCTGCACATTCATGTTTTCTAGGGAGTAAGGTAGAGGAAGTCCGGCAAAAAATATGATATTTGTGTTTGTGTACATGATATTTTATCCACTTGCCCACAATAAAAGTCTTTAATTTGTCCAAACAAGTTTGACTGTGATTTTCTATGTCATTTTCACACAAATGTCACAAAATGTTTTAAGTATACGACTGGATCAAACAAGAAATATCTGGTTGTGTTGTGGCTAACTCAACCCCAGATCTTTTTTTTTAAATTAAACTTTTATTTAATGAATATAAATTTCCAAAGTACTGCTTATGGGTTACAATGGCTTCCCCCTCCCAAAACTTCCCTCTTACCCGCAACCCTCCCCTTTCACGTTCCCTCTCCCCTTCCAATCACATCATGATTCATTTTCAATTCTCTTTATATACAGAAGATCAGTTTCTCACCATATAACATCACATTGTGAAAAAAAATACTGTTGGAGTACTAGTTATAGCATTAAATAAGAATGTACAGCACATTAAAGACAGAGATCCTACATATTATTTTTTTAAAAAAATTAATTAATTTTCTATGCCATTTCCAATTTAACACCAGGGTTTTTTTTTTTTTTTTCATTTCCAATTATCTTTCTATATAGAAGATCGATTCAGTATATAATTAGTAAAGATCTCATCAGTTTGTACCCACGCAGAAACACAAAGTGTAGAAATACTGTTTCAGTACTAGTTATAGCATCACTGCACATTAGATAACACATTAAGGACAGATCCCACATGGGATGTAAGTACACAGTGACTCCTGTTGCTGACTTAACAATTTGACACTCCTGTTCATGGCGTCAGTAATCTCCCTAGGCTCTAGTCATGAGTTGCCAGGGCTATGGAAGCCTTTAGAGTTTGCTGACTTTGATCTTATTCCAATAGGATCATAGTCAAAGTGGAAGTTCTCTCCTCCCTTCAGAGAAAGGTACTTCCTTCTTTGATGGCCCCGTCTTTTCCACTGGGATCTCACTCACAGAGATCTTTCATTTAGGGCTTCTTCTTCTTTTTTCTTTTCCATGGTGTGTTGGCTTTCCATGCCACAATACTCTCATGGGCTCTTTAGCCAGATCCGAATGCCTTAAGGGCTGATTCTGAGGCCAGAGTTCAACCCCAGATCTTGCTACAACCTCTGTGTTTGTGTTTTCAGGATATTATCAAAGGAATTTACAGTTTTGAATGAATTTCAGCAGGGAACATTTTGTTTTGTGCTGCCAAACACAAATTGTTTCCACATGGAGACAAAACCTCTGCACATTCATGTTTTCTAGGGAGTAACGTAGAGGAAGTCCGGCAAAAAATATGATATTTGTGTTTGTTTACATGACATTTTATCCACTTGGCAAAAAAAAAAAGTCTTTAATTTCTCCAAAAGCAGTTTGACTGTGATTTTCTATGTCATTTTCACACAAATGTCACCAAATGTTATCGGATATCATTGGATCCAAGAAAAAATATCCGGTTGTGTTGTGGCTAACTCAAGTCCAGATCCTGCTACCGCCTTGTGGTTTGTATTTTCTGTATATTATCAATGGACTTTATGCTTAGGAAGGAATTTCAGCAGGGAAAATTTTGGTATGTGCTGCCAAACACCAATTAGTTCCACATGGAGACAAAACCTTTGCACATTCGTGTTTTCTAGGGAGAAAGCTAGAGCAATCTCAGCAAAGAAAGGTGATATTTCTGTTTGTATACATGAGATTTTCACCACTTGCCCAGGAAAATGACTTTAATTTCTCCAAAACCAGTTTGACTGTGATTTTCTATGTCATTTTCACACAAATGTAACTAAAATTTGTCAGGATACGACTGGATGAAACAAGAAATATCTGGTTGTGTTGTGGCTAACTCAACCGCAGATCTTGCTACAACCTCTGTGTTTGTGTTTTCTGCATATTATCAAAGGAATTGACAGTTTTGAAGGAATTTCAGCAGGGAACATTTTGTTTTGTGCTGCCAAACACAAATTGGTTCCACATGGAGAAAAAACCTCTGCACATTCATGTTTTCTAGGGAGTAAGGTAGAGGAAGTCCGGCAAAAAATATGATATTTGTGTTTGTGTACATGATATTTTATCCACTTGCCCACAAAAAAAGTCTTTAATTTGTCCAAACAAGTTTGACTGTGATTTTCTATGTCATTTTCACACAAATGTCACAAAATGTTTTAAGTATACGACTGGATCAAACAAGAAATATCTGGTTGTGTTGTGGCTAACTCAACCCCAGATCTTTTTTTTTAAATTAAACTTTTATTTAATGAATATAAATTTCCAAAGTACTGCTTATGGGTTACAATGGCTTCCCCCTCCCAAAACTTCCCTCTTACCCGCAACCCTCCCCTTTCACGTTCCCTCTCCCCTTCCAATCACATCATGATTCATTTTCAATTCTCTTTATATACAGAAGATCAGTTTCTCACCATATAACATCACATTGTGAAAAAAATACTGTTGGAGTACTAGTTATAGCATTAAATAAGAATGTACAGCACATTAAAGACAGAGATCCTACATATTATTTTTTTAAAAAAATTAATTAATTTTCTATGCCATTTCCAATTTAACACCAGGGTTTTTTTTTTTTTCATTTCCAATTATCTTTCTATATAGAAGATCGATTCAGTATATAATTAGTAAAGATCTCATCAGTTTGTACCCACGCAGAAACACAAAGTGTAGAAATACTGTTTCAGTACTAGTTATAGCATCACTGCACATTAGATAACACATTAAGGACAGATCCCACATGGGATGTAAGTACACAGTGACTCCTGTTGCTGACTTAACAATTTGACACTCCTGTTCATGGCGTCAGTAATCTCCCTAGGCTCTAGTCATGAGTTGCCAGGGCTATGGAAGCCTTTAGAGTTTGCTGACTTTGATCTTATTCCAATAGGATCATAGTCAAAGTGGAAGTTCTCTCCTCCCTTCAGAGAAAGGTACTTCCTTCTTTGATGGCCCCGTCTTTTCCACTGGGATCTCACTCACAGAGATCTTTCATTTAGGGCTTCTTCTTTTTTTTTCTTTTCCATGGTGTGTTGGCTTTCCATGCCACAATACTCTCATGGGCTCTTTAGCCAGATCCGAATGCCTTAAGGGCTGATTCTGAGGCCAGAGTTCAACCCCAGATCTTGCTACAACCTCTGTGTTTGTGTTTTCAGGATATTATCAAAGGAATTTACAGTTTTGAATGAATTTCAGCAGGGAACATTTTGTTTTGTGCTGCCAAACACAGATTGGTTCCACATGGAGACAAAACCTCTGCACATTCATGTTTTCTAGGGAGTAACGTAGAGGAAGTCCGGCAAAAAATATGATATTTGTGTTTGTTTACATGACATTTTATCCACTTGGCAAAAAAAAAAAGTCTTTAATTTCTCCAAAAGCAGTTTGACTGTGATTTTCTATGTCATTTTCACACAAATGTCACCAAATGTTATCGGATATCATTGGATCCAAGAAAAAATATCTGGTTGTGTTGTGGCTAACTCAAGTCCAGATCCTGCTACCGCCTTGTGGTTTGTATTTTCTGTATATTATCAATGGACTTTATGCTTAGGAAGGAATTTCAGCAGGGAAAATTTTGGTATGTGCTGCCAAACACCAATTAGTTCCACATGGAGACAAAACCTTTGCACATTCGTGTTTTCTAGGGAGAAAGCTAGAGCAATCTCAGCAAAGAAAGGTGATATTTCTGTTTGTATACATGAGATTTTCACCACTTGCCCAGGAAAATGACTTTAATTTCTCCAAAACCAGTTTGACTGTGATTTTCTATGTCATTTTCACACAAATGTAACTAAAATTTGTCAGGATACGACTGGATGAAACAAGAAATATCTGGTTGTGTTGTGGCTAACTCAACCGCAGATCTTGCTACAACCTCTGTGTTTGTGTTTTCTGCATATTATCAAAGGAATTGACAGTTTTGAAGGAATTTCAGCAGGGAACATTTTGTTTTGTGCTGCCAAACACAAATTGGTTCCACATGGAGAAAAAACCTCTGCACATTCATGTTTTCTAGGGAGTAAGGTAGAGGAAGTCCGGCAAAAAATATGATATTTGTGTTTGTGTACATGATATTTTATCCACTTGCCCACAAAAAAAGTCTTTAATTTGTCCAAACAAGTTTGACTGTGATTTTCTATGTCATTTTCACACAAATGTCACAAAATGTTTTAAGTATACGACTGGATCCAAGAAGAAATATCTGGTTGTGTTGTGGCTAACTCAACCGCAGATCTTGCTACAACCTCTGTGTTTGTGTTTTCTGCATATTATCAAAGGAATTGACAGCTTTGAACGAATTTCAGCAGGGAACATTTTGTTTTGTGCTGCCAAACACAAATTGGTTCCACATGGAGAAAAAACCTCTGCACATTCATGTTTTCTAGGGAGTAAGGTAGAGGAAGTCCGGCAAAAAATATGATATTTGTGTTTGTGTACATGATATTTTATCCACTTGCCCACAAAAAAAGTCTTTAATTTGTCCAAACAAATTTGACTGTGATTTTCTATGTCATTTTCACACAAATGTCACAAAATGTTTTCCAGATATGACTGGATCAAACAAGAAATATCCGGTTGTGTTGTGTCTAACTCAACCCCAGATCTTGCTACAACCTCTGTGTTTGTGTTTTCTGGATATTATCTACGGAATTTATAGTTTTGAATGACTTTCAGCAGGGAACATTTTGTTTTGTGCTGCCAAACACAAATTGGTTCCACATGGAGACAAACCTCTGCACATTCATGTTTTCTAGGGAGTAAAGTAGAGGAAGTCCAGCAAAAAATATGAGATTTGTGTTTCTGTACATGACATTTTATCCAGTTGGCCAAAAAAAAAAAAGACTTTAATTTCTCCAAACCCAGTTTGACTGTGATTTTCTATGTCATTTTCACACAATTGTCACAAAATTTTTTTCCGGATATGATTAGATCCAAGAAGAAATATCCGGTTGTGTTGTGGCTAACTCAAGTCCAGATCCTGCTACCGCCTTGTGGTTTGTATTTTCTGGATATTATCAATGGACTTTATGCTTAGGAAGGAATTCTAGCAGGGACCATTTTGGTATGTGCTGCCAAACACCAATTAGTTCCAAATGGAGACCAAACCTTTGCACATTCATGTTTTCTAAGGAGAAAGCTAGAGCAAGCTCAGCAAAAAAAGGTGATATTTCTGTTTGTATACATGAGATTTTCACCACTTGCACAAGAAAATGACTTTAATTTCTCCAAAACCAGTTTTGACTGTGATTTTCTATGTCATTTTCACACAAATGTCACAAAATTTTGACCAGATTCGACTGGATGAAACAAGAAATATCCGGTTGTGTTGTGGCTAACTCAACCCCAGGTCTTTTTTTTTTAATTAAACTTTTATTTAATGAATATAAATTTCCAAAGTACTGCTTATGGGTTACAATGGCTTCCCCCTCCCAAAACTTCCCTCCTACCCGCAACCCTCCCCTTTCCCGCTCCCTCTCCCCTTCCAATCTCATCATGATTCATTTTCAATTCTCTTTATATACAGAAGATCAGTTTAGTATATATTAGTTAACAATTTCAACAGTTTTCCACCATATAACATCACATAGTGAAAAAAAAATACTGTTGGAGTACTAGTTATAGCATTAAATAAGAATGTACAGCACATTAAAGACAGAGATCCTACATATTATTTTTTTAAAAAAAATTAATTAATTTTCTATGCCATTTCCAATTTAACACCAGGGTTTTTTTTTTTTTCATTTCCAATTATCTTTCCATATAGAAGATCGATTCAGTATATAATTAGTAAAGATCACATCAGTTTGTACCCACTCAGAAACACAAAGTGTAAAAATACTGTTTCAGTACTAGTTATAGCATCACTGTACATTAGATAACACATTAAGGACAGATCCCACATGGGATGTAAGTACACAGTGACTCCTGTTGCTGACTTAACAATTTGACACTCCTGTTCATGGCGTCAGTAATCTCCCTAGGCTCTAGTCATGAGTTGCCAGGGCTATGGAAGCCTTTAGAGTTTGCTGACTTTGATCTTATTCCGATAGGATCATAGTCAAAGTGGAAGTTCTCTCCTCCCTTCAGAGAAAGGTACTTCCTTCTTTGATGGCCCCGTCTTTTCCACTGGGATCTCACTCACAGAGATCTTTCATTTAGGTCTTCTTCTTTTTTTTTCTTTTCCATGGTGTGTTGGCTTTCCATGCCAAAATACTCTCATGGGCTCTTTAGCCAGATCCGAATGCCTTAAGGGCTGATTCTGAGGCCAGAGTTCATCCCCAGATCTTGCTACAACCTCTGTGTTTGTGTTTTCTGGATATTATCAAAGGAATTTACAGTTTTGAATGAATTTCAGCAGGGAACATTTTGTTTTGTGCTGCCAAACACAAATTGTTTCCACATGGAGACAAAACCTCTGCACATTCATGTTTTCTAGGGAGTAAGATAGAGGAAGTCCAGAAAAAAATATGATATTTGTGTTTGTGTACATGACATTTTATCCACTTGCCACAAAAAAGTCTTAAATTCTCCAAAACCAGTTTGACTGTGATTTTCTATGTCATTTTCACACAAATGTCACAAAATGTTTTAAGTATACGACTGGATCAAACAAGAAATATCTGGTTGTGTTGTGGCTAACTCAACCCCAGATCTTGCTACAACCTCTGTGTTTGTGTTTTCTGGATATTATCTAAGCAATTGACAGTTTTGAATGAATTTCAGCAGGGAACATTTTGTTTTGTGCTGCCAAACACAAATTGGTTCCACATGCAGACAAAACCTCTGCACATTCATGTCTTCTTGGAGTAAGGTAGAGGAAGTCCGCCAAAAAATATGATATTTGTGTTTGTATACATGATAGTTTATCCACTTGCCTAAAAGAAATGTCTTTAATTTCTCTGAAACCAGGTTGACTGTGATTTGCTATGTCATTTTCAAAAAATTTTGTCCGGATATGACTGGATCAAACAAGAAATATCCGGTTGTGTTGTGGCTGACTCAACCCCAGATCTTGCTACAACCTCTGTGTTGTGTTTTCTGGATATTATCAAAGGAATTGACAGCTTTGAACGAATTTCAGCAGGGAACATTTTGTTTTGTGCTGCCAAACACAAATTGGTTCCACATGGAGACAAAACCTCTGCACATTCATGTTTTCTAGGGAGTAACGTAGAGGAAGTCCGGCAAAAAATATGATATTTGTGTTTGTTTACATGACAGTTTATCCACTTGCCCACAAAAAAAGTCTTTAATTTCTCCAAAACCAGGTAGACTGTGATTTTCTATGTCATTTTCACACAAATGTCACCAAATGTTATCGGATATCATTGGATCCAAGAAAAAATATCCGGTTGTGTTGTGGCAAACTCAAGTCCAGATCCCGCTACCGCCTTGTGGTTTGTATTTTCTGTATATTATCAATGGACTTTATGCTAAGGAAGGAATTTCAGCAGGGAAAATTTTGGTATGTGCTGCCAAACACCAATTAGTTCCACATGGAGACAAAACCTTTGCACATTCGTGTTTTCTAGGGAGAAAGCTAGAGCAATCTCAGCAAAAAAAGGTGATATTTCTGTTTGTATACATGAGATTTTCACCACTTGCCCAAGAAAACGACTTTAATTTCTCCAAAACCAGTTTGACTGTGATTTTCTATGTCATTTTCACATAAATGTAACTAAAATTTGTCAGGATACGACTGGATGAAACAAGAAATATCTGGTTGTGTTGTGGCTAACTCAACCGCAGATCTTGCTACAACCTCTGTGTTTGTGTTTTCTGCATATTATCAAAGGAATTGACAGTTTTGAATGAATTTCAGCAGGGAACATTTTGTTTTGTGCTGCCAAACACAAATTGGTTCCACATGGAGAAAAAACCTCTGCACATTCATGTTTTCTAGGGAGTAAGGTAGAGGAAGTCCGGCAAAAAATATGATATTTGTGTTTGTGTACATGATATTTTATCCACTTGCCCACAAAAAAAGTCTTTAATTTGTCCAAACAAGTTTGACTGTGATTTTCTATGTCATTTTCACACAAATGTCACAAAATGTTTTAAGTATACGACTGGATCAAACAAGAAATATCTGGTTGTGTTGTGGCTAACTCAACCCCAGATCTTTTTTTTTAAAATTAAACTTTTATTTAATGAATATAAATTTCCAAAGTACTGCTTATGGGTTACAATGGCTTCCCCCTCCCAAAACTTCCCTCTTACCCGCAACCCTCCCCTTTCACGTTCCCTCTCCCCTTCCAATCACATCATGATTCATTTTCAATTCTCTTTATATACAGAAGATCAGTTTCTCACCATATAACATCACATTGTGAAAAAAAATACTGTTGGAGTACTAGTTATAGCATTAAATAAGAATGTACAGCACATTAAAGACAGAGATCCTACATATTATTTTTTTAAAAAAATTAATTAATTTTCTATGCCATTTCCAATTTAACACCAGGGTTTTTTTTTTTTTCATTTCCAATTATCTTTCCATATAGAAGATCGATTCAGTATATAATTAGTAAAGATCACATCAGTTTGTACCCACTCAGAAACACAAAGTGTAAAAATACTGTTTCAGTACTAGTTATAGCATCACTGCACATTAGATAACACATTAAGGACAGATCCCACATGGGATGTAAGTACACAGTGACTCCTGTTGCTGACTTAACAATTTGACACTCCTGTTCATGGCGTCAGTAATCTCCCTAGGCTCTAGTCATGAGTTGCCAGGGCTATGGAAGCCTTTAGAGTTCACTGACTTTGATCTTATTCCGATAGGATCATAGTCAAAGTGGAAGTTCTCTCCTCCCTTCAGAGAAAGGTACTTCCTTCTTTGATGGCCCCGTCTTTTCCACTGGGATCTCACTCACAGAGATCTTTCATTTAGGTCTTCTTCTTTTTTTTTCTTATCCATGGTGTGTTGGCTTTCCATGCCACAATACTCTCATGGGCTCTTTAGCCAGATCCGAATGCCTTAAGGGCTGATTCTGAGGCCAGAGTTCATCCCCAGATCTTGCTACAACCTCTGTGTTTGTGTTTTCTGGATATTATCAAAGGAATTTACAGTTTTGAATGAATTTCAGCAGGGAACATTTTGTTTTGTGCTGCCAAACACAAATTGTTTCCACATGGAGACAAAACCTCTGCACATTCATGTTTTCTAGGGAGTAAGATAGAGGAAGTCCAGAAAAAAATATGATATTTGTGTTTGTGTACATGACATTTTATCCACTTGCCACAAAAAAGTCTTAAATTCTCCAAAACCAGTTTGACTGTGATTTTCTATGTCATTTTCACACAAATGTCACAAAATGTTTTAAGTATACGACTGGATCAAACAAGAAATATCTGGTTGTGTTGTGGCTGACTCAACCCCAGATCTTGCTACAACCTCTGTGTTGTGTTTTCTGGATATTATCAAAGGAATTGACAGCTTTGAACGAATTTCAGCAGGGAACATTTTGTTTTGTGCTGCCAAACACAAATTGGTTCCACATGGAGACAAAACCTCTGCACATTCATGTTTTCTAGGGAGTAACGTAGAGGAAGTCCGGCAAAAAATATGATATTTGTGTTTGTTTACATGACAGTTTATCCACTTGGCAAAAAAAAAGTCTTTAATTTCTCCAAAACCAGGTAGACTGTGATTTTCTATGTCATTTTCACACAAATGTCACCAAATGTTATCGGATATCATTGGATCCAAGAAAAAATATCCGGTTATGTTGTGGCTAACTCAAGTCCAGATCCTGCTACCGCCTTGTGGTTTGTATTTTCTGTATATTATCAATGGACTTTATGCTAAGGAAGGAATTTCAGCAGGGAAAATTTTGGTATGTGCTGCCAAACACCAATTAGTTCCACATGGAGACAAAACCTTTGCACATTCGTGTTTTCTAGGGAGAAAGCTAGAGCAATCTCAGCAAAAAAAGGTGATATTTCTGTTTGTATACATGAGATTTTCACCACTTGCCCAAGAAAACGACTTTAATTTCTCCAAAACCAGTTTGACTGTGATTTTCTATGTCATTTTCACACAAATGTAACTAAAATTTGTCAGGATACGACTGGATGAAACAAGAAATATCTGGTTGTGTTGTGGCTAACTCAACCGCAGATCTTGCTACAACCTCTGTGTTTGTGTTTTCTGCATATTATCAAAGGAATTGACAGTTTTGAAGGAATTTCAGCAGGGAACATTTTGTTTTGTGCTGCCAAACACAAATTGTTTCCACATGGAGACAAAACCTCTGCACATTCATGTTTTCTAGGGAGTAAGATAGAGGAAGTCCAGAAAAAAATATGATATTTGTGTTTGTGTACATGACATTTTATCCACTTGCCCACAAAAAAGTCTTTAATTTCTCCAAAACCAGTTTGACTGTGATTTTCTATGTCATTTTCACACAAATGTCACAAAATGTTTTAAGTATACGACTGGATCAAACAAGAAATATCCGGTTGTGTTGTGGCTGACTCAACCCCAGATCTTGCTACAACCTCTGTGTTTGTGTTTTCTGGATATTATCTAAGCAATTGACAGTTTTGAATGAATTTCAGCAGGGAACATCTTGTTTTGTGCTGCCAAACACAAATTGGTTCCACATGCAGACAAAACCTCTGCACATTCATGTCTTCTTGGAGTAAGGTAGAGGAAGTCCGCCAAAAAATATGATATTTGTGTTTGTATACATGACAGTTTATCCACTTGCCTAAAAGAAAAGTCTTTAATTTCTCTGAAACCAGGTTGACTGTGATTTGCTATGTCATTTTCAAAAAATTTTGTCCGGATATGACTGGATCAAACAAGAAATATCCGGTTGTGTTGTGGCTGACTCAACCCCAGATCTTGCTACAACCTCTGTGTTGTGTTTCTGGATATTATCTAAGGAATTGACAGTTTTGAATGACTTTCAGCAGGGAACATTTTGTTTTGTGCTGCCAAACACAAATTGGTTCCACATGGAGATAAACCTCTGCACATTCATGTTTTCTAGGGAGTAAGGTAGAGGAAGTCCGGCAAAAAATATGATATTTGTGTTTGTTGACATGACAGTTTATCCGCTTGGCAAAAAAAAGAAGTCTTTAATTTCTCCAAAAGCAGTTTGTGATTTTCTATGTCATTTTCACACAAATGTCACCAAATGTTATCCGGATATCATTGGATCCAAGAAAAAATATCCGGTTGTGCTGTGGCTAACACAAGTCCAGATCCTGCTACCGCCTTGTGGTTTGTATTTCTGGATATTATCAATGGACTTTATGCTTAGGAAGGAATATCAGGAGGGAACATTTTGGTGTGTGCTGCCAAACACCAATTAGTTCCACATGGAGACAAAACCTTTGCACATTCGTGTTTTCTAGGGAGAAAGC
Organism: Lepus europaeus; assembly: GCF_033115175.1. Classification (NCBI taxonomy): domain Eukaryota; kingdom Metazoa; phylum Chordata; class Mammalia; order Lagomorpha; family Leporidae; genus Lepus; species Lepus europaeus. Next base: position 28,773,641 of record NC_084829.1, read on the forward strand.
TAGAGCAATCTCAGCAAAAAAAGGTGATATTTGGGTTTGTATACATGAGATTTTCACCACTTGCCCAAGAAAACGACTTTAATTTCTCCAAAACCAGTTTGACTGTCATTTTCTATGTGATTTTCACACCAAATTTTGTCCGGATATGATTGGATCCAAGAAGAAACATACGGTTGTGTTGTGGCTAACTCAAGTCCAGATCCTGCTACCGCTTTGTGGTTTGCATTTTCTGGATATTATCAATGGACTTTATGCTTAGGAAGGAATTTCAGCAGGGAACATTTTGGTATGTGCTGCCAAAAACAAATTAGTTCCACACATTCGTGTTTTCTAGGGAGAAACTAGAGCAAGTCCGGCACTAAATATGATATTTGAGTTTCTCTAAATGACATTTTATCCACTTGCCCAATAAAAAGACTTTAATTTCTCCAAAACCAGTTTGACTGTGATTTTCTATGTAATTTTCACAAAATTACAAAATTGTTATCCGGATATATTGGATCCAAGAAGAAATATCCGGTTATGTTGTGGCTAACTCAAGTCCAGATCCTGCTACCGCCTTGTGGTTTGTATTTTATGCATATTATCAATGGACTTTATGCTTAAGAAGGAATTTCAGCAGGGAACATTTTGGTATGTGCTGCCAAACACCAATTAGTTCCACATGGAGACAAAACCTGTAAGACCCCCGACAGGTATCTCACACTTCTACCGACCCCAGAAACACGAATTCCAGTCCAATCGCTGCAAGTGCATGAGGAAGTTTATTACATCGACGCAGATGGGCCAACTCTTAAGCACAACAGCACCCTCTAGTGCAGTGCGAGAAGAGAGGCGCCGATCATCAACCGCACAGAATATTTAAGATTTAAAACCACAACATTAGCATATCTCCACATCATTACACAAAGGATCACAAGATAAACCACAGCATGACAAATACATCACAAGGTAAAGGGTTTTTCCAGGGTGAGGGAACAAAGTCCTTGAGTAAGCATAAACACGGGGTCATCATGACCAAAAACTTAACATAGCTCCTAAAATAATTGTCATATGCTCCATTATCTCATAAAAGCATTAGCACAATCATCACATGTTACAAGGTCAGCTAAAGTTTAGTTATCTAAAAAAATGCATTTTGCAAGCCAAAGCATTTTGCACAGAAGCAAAATATGCAGTTAGCTCAAGCGACTTCATTTTAAACCCAGCCTGCCTTATTCTAAACCCAGCCTGCCTTCTCTCTCATTCCCTCCTCTTTTCATGTGCAAATTTTAATCTTAAAATTTTAAAGAATTTCTATATATATTCCCTCTATAGTTTCGGTCTCAGCACTTTGGTCCTGTCTTTGGTCCTGCCTTCGGTCCCGCCTTGCTAGGATCATGGCATAGGCGGCAGCAGAAAGCCCATGTATTACAAAAACTAAAAATAAAAGTAGTACTATTGAAAGAGTATCCGACCGTACAGTAGGGGACAAATCAGTCGAATTAAAACTTTTAGATGTATTTGCTATCTGGGGGAGTGTAAAGGTCGTGGGTTGGCCCTGGGATTTTATAGTTGTGGCCCCAGGTACAGGCCTTTGGTGGGAAGTCGAGGTTACGACTTCAGTCACAGGCCCTTGTCTAGACAATGTAGGCCATGACCTTTGATCCTCCCACCTCCCCAACATACTGGGACCTCCAATTTGGGGAAGGGCTTCCTCTTTAAGTTGAATTTTAAATAGGAGCCCGGGATTATAGTCAGAAACATAAAACCTTAAGCCCCATATTCTTCCCCTTTTCCAGTCAGTAAGGTTGGCCTTTTTTCCTCTTTCTGTGAAAGAAATATTAAGGGGCATGGAGCAGTTGGGATCTCTCCCCGGAATAAAATTACGGTGTACAGTAATCCAATCCCAACTAGAGGAGGGTTTCCAATATATGTGACCAGTGGTTTCACATCCCCAGGCCTTACAGTAGAAAGATTCTGCTCCCCCGCATCGTCTCTTTTCTTTTGTAGACCTGCCATCCTTGGGGCACACATAAAATTCTTGTTGTTGTAACTGGCATCTCTTTATCTTAGACTCGCACCCAAGCCGCGCGGGGCCACTGACCAATGCACCAGGGGCGAACGCGACACCATAGGCTGCCAAGTTATCCATTCCCTTTACTAGCTTACATACATCAGGGTGCAAGGTAGGCCACCATGTCCCGGAGGGGGTCATGCGGGTAACGGACCACACGACCTCCGTGGTACCAGATTGCACCTCCCACGTGAGCCTCACCGGGGCATACGGGCTGCCCATAATAGGGGTAAAGAGAATTGTAAGCAGTACTAAACAGTTTTTGAAATTCTTATCTTGAGTGGGTTTTGAGTACGTTGTAGTTTCCATTTTGGTGTCGGCTCGTCGGCAGGGTCGTCGGTCTCTTGTCTCTGTTCAGCTGTCGCCCTCTTGACGTGTGACACGTGTATCCAGGCGGCAATTCCGTCTACCTTTATCGCGGTCGGCGTAGTCAATAATACCGTGTAGGGTCCCTTCCAACGTGGCTCAAGCATCTTAATCTGGTGTCTGCGGACATAGACAATGTCCCCAATCTGGAACGAATGCGGGAGCGTAGGGCACTTGGACTGGTATACGGCAGTCAGCTGCTTCCCTATTTGCCTGTGGATGAGCTGCAAAGCTCAGAAGCGGGTCTGTAAAGTAGAGGATGTTGCAAATGAGTCAATACTGGGTCCCAACAAATCTGCTGCGGGTGGAGGGCCTCCGTACAATATTTCATAGGGTGTTAATTCACATACAGAAGGTGTGTTATGAGCCCTAAACAAAGCCATCGGCAGCAGTTCGACCCAGTCTCTAGTGCCAGTCTCCATTGTTAATTTAGTCAAGGTCTCCTTAATTGTTCTGTTCATTCGTTCTACCTGACCTGAACTCTGGGGCCTGTACGCACAATGCAATTTCCAATCAATCCCCAGTACTTTGGTCACCAACTGACTTACCCTGGAAACGAAGGCGGGTCCATTATCCGACCCCAATACCTTAGGTAAGCCGAACCGCGGGAAGATTTCTTCTAATAGCTTCTTAACCACGACTTGTGCTGTCTCCTTTTTCACTGGAAATGCTTCAGGCCAGCCGGAAAAGGTATCTACGAACACTAGAAGGTACTTAATTCCATATCTGCTTGGGCGGACCTCTGTGAAATCTATTTCCCAATTAATTCCAGGCCTAGCCCCCCGTATCCGGACTCCTTCAGGTATTTTAGAACATCTGGGATTTACCTTGGCGCACGGGATGCAGGCCTCTACGGTTTGTTTTACTGCTGCAGGTAGTCCCAATAAAAAATAAGAAATCTCCTCTCTATCCAGTAAGGTCTTTAATTTCTTATACCCTAAATGTGTCCATCTATGTAGATCTTGCACTAATCTTTTGGTTTCTTTTGTGGGCAGCACGACTTTGCCCGGTATTTTCCAGCTTTTAGTGGTTTCGTCGTAGATTCCCCCTAGCCTTTGTATGGCTGCCACATCTTGTTCGGTATAATTCCATTCCGGCCCCCGGCTGGGAGGGTCTTGCACATCGATGTTTAACACGCAGCTACCCAAGGCGCTAGTTCTGGCCACCTCATCCGCCATCCGGTTACCCTGTGCCACTGGATCCTCTCCTTTTTGGTGGCCAGGGCAATGTATGATGCTCACCTTTTTTGGCAAGAAGAGGGCCTGTATGAGATCTAGGATTTCTTGCTTATTTTTAATTTCTCTGCCTGCTGAAGTAAGCAGTCCCCTTCTTTTATATATTTCACCATGCACATGCGCCGTAGCGAAGGCGTATCGACTGTCTGTATAAATATTTACCCTCTTCCCTTTTGCCTGTTTTAAGGCCTCAGTCAGAGCTACCAACTCAGCTTTCTGTGCTGAAGTGCCGGGTGGTAAGGCAGAGGCCCAAACAACAGTCTTTCCGTCGACCACCGCCGCCCCTGCCCTCCTCTCACCTTGATGGAGGAAGCTGCTGCCATCTGTATACCAGGTGTACTCCGCGTCTGGCAGGGGCTGGTCTGTCAAGTCCTCACGGGCCCCGTAGACTTCAGCCAATACCTGTTGGCAATTGTGACTGACCTGCGTATGGTCTCCTGGTTCCGGCAGTAGAGTGGCGGGGTTGAGAGAGGCTGTCGTTCCAAACCGGATGCGCTCGGGGTTGAGTAACATTGCTTGGTAATGGGTAATTCTGGCATTTGATAGCCATCGATCAGGTGGCTGACGTATGACCGTCTCAATAGCATGAGACGTCACTATGGTCAGTGGCTGTCCCAGAGTCAGTTTGTCGGAATCTTTCACAATCGTGGCCACCACCGCTATCATGCGAAGACACGGGGGCCACCCAGAGGCAACACTGTCCAATTTCTTTGAAAAATAGGCCACCGGCCTCTTCCAAGGCCCTAATTTTTGGGTCAAGACTCCCTTTGCAATCCCCCCTCTTTCGTCTATATATAGGATAAAAGGCTTGTTGGGGTCAGGCAGGCTTAGTGCGGGGGCTTCCAAGAGGGCCTTTTTTAGTTGATCGAAGGCCAACTGCTGTTCTTCTCCCCAGATGTAAGGGGAATTGTTTTTTGTGAGGGGATATAGGGAAGCCGCAATCTCCGCAAACCCAGGAATCCACAGGCGGCAGAAACCGGCACTTCCCAGAAATTCCCTCAACTGGCGTGGGTTTTTAGGTGGGGGTATAAGCGCCACCGCCTGTTTACGTCCCTCCGTTAGCCACCTCCTGCCCCCTCTCAATTTATAACCCAGGTAAACTACCTGTCGGGCACATATTTGGGCCTTTTTGGCAGAGGCGCGATATCCCAGCGCGCCTAGCTTCTGGAGCAGGGATTCCGTGCCCTGTCTACAGTCCTCTTCGGTTTCTGCTGCCAGGAGTAAATCATCCACATATTGTAAAAGAGTCCATTGAGGGTTACTCACCCTAAAACTTGCCAAGTCATGATGTAAGGCCTCATCGAATAGTGTGGGCGAATTTTTAAATCCTTGTGGGAGTCTGGTCCAAGTCAATTGCCCTGAGAATCCAGTCTCCGGGTCCTTCCATTCGAATGCAAACAAAGGTTGGCTCTGGGGGCTCAATCTCAGACAAAAGAAAGCATCTTTTAAATCTAGCACTGTATACCAAGTGCGCGATGGGGGCAAAGTGCTTAGCAAGTTGTACGGATTTGGCACGGTCGGGTGAATGTCTTCAACCCGACGATTTACCTCGCGTAAGTCCTGCACAGGTCGGAAGTCATTGGTGCCTGGTTTCCGTACTGGCAGTAAGGGTGTATTCCAAGGGGATTGGCAGGGTTTTAATATTCCCAAGTCCAGCAATCTCTTAATGTGAGGCCGGATTCCATCCTTTGCTTCCTTGGTCATAGGATACTGCCATACAGATATTGGTTCAGCTGTAGGCTTTACATTTACTATTATAGGTGGCTGCTGAATTGCTAATCCTATCCCTCCAGTCTCTGCCCAAGAACTCGGAAACTTTTCAATCCACTCAGGGGCTAGTGAGGTTTTTACTTTTTCTTTGTCATTGTCATATAGACGATGTTCATCTCTTAATTGTAAAGTCAATACCTGCAGAAGGCGCCCTCCAGAGTCCGTCACTGAGGCCCCTTCCTTCTGGAAATGAATCTGGGCTCCCACCTTAGATAGCAAATCTCTTCCTAATAATGGATACGGGCAGTCTGGTACTAAAAGAAATGAGTGGGTGACTTGGCCAGTAGCTAGATCTACCTGTCGTTCTGTGGTCCAACGGCACATTTTTCTTCCAGTTGCTCCCTGGACGCAAGAAATTTTTGAGCTAAGGGGGCCAATATTTTTGTTTAAAACAGAGTGCTGAGCTCCGGTATCCACCATAAACGTGACCGGCCTGCCTCCCACTCTCAGGGTTACCCGGGGCTCAGGGGGAGGCTCCTGGCCCTGACCCCCCTAGTAATCGTCCTCTTCCCCCAGGGGAAGAACTGGAATGTCAGTTTCCTTTCTTCTTCTGCTGGCATTTTTGTTTGGACAATCTCTGGCCCAATGTCCTCTTTCCTTACAGTACACACACTGGTCTCGTTCTACCCGCGGTTTATTTGTGTCTCCCGGGTATTTCTTTGTTTGACCTATACCATAACCTGACCTATCCTGCCTATTAAATTCGCTTACTGCGGTGACCAAAATTTTAGCTAGTTCCCTATTTTTCTTTTTGTCTCTCTGATCCTGTTCTTTTTGCATTCTTTCCTCTTTTTCTTCCTTAGTTTCCCTCTTATTAAAGATTCTCTCTGCCTCTTTTAGGAGATCCTGCAATGTATAACCCTGTAAGCCCTCCAGTCTCTGCAGCCGTGCTCGGATATCTGGGGCCGATTGGCCAATGAAAGACATTATTACATCCGACTGCCGGTCAGGAGCCTGGGGGTCAAACGGGGTGTACATCCGGTATCCCTCCATCAATCTTTCTAGAAACCCCGCCGGGGTCTCCTCATTACCCTGAGTTATGGCACGTACCTTAGCCAAATTGGTGGGGCATCTCCCTGCCCCTCTGAGACCTGTCAGGAGAATCTGGCGATAGAGACGAAGTCATTCCCTACCGGCTGCCGTACTAAAATCCCAATCTGGTCTGGTCAACGGGAATGCTGCGTCAATCTCGTTTGGCAGTTGAGTAGGTTGACCGTTGTCCCCTGGAACATTTTTTCGAGCTTCCGTGAGAACTCGCTGTCTCTCCTCCGTGGTCAGGAGAGCCTGCAGAAGCTGCTGGCAGTCATCCCAGGTCGGTTGATGGGTTAAAAGAATAGATTCAATTAATCCTGTCAAAGCTTGTGGATCTTGAGAAAAAGGCGGGTTATGGGTTTTCCAATTGTACAAATCTGAAGCTGAAAACGGCCAATATTGCATCTGATTCCCCACCGAGCGAAGTGGGAAAGCCTGTGCCTCCCACTGGTCACCCTCACTCCCCCCTCCCCGATGCAAGCGCAGCCTGGCACCCATGGGGGTTGTACGAGCCGGGGGGTCCTCCCCCCTTTCTCCCTGCGTAGAATCCGGGGAAGGTGCCATAGGCTCTCTCGGGAGGGGTGCGTAAGGCGGTGGGGTGTCAAAAAGCAAAAGATCCTCCTGCCCGCCCGGGAGGACCGAGGGTTTCTTCGCCTTGTGGGAGTCTAACTCCTTTAATGGGCAAAGGGCCGAGGCAGGGGCAACCAGCGAATTTTGCGCTGGGTCTTCCCACACAAAGATGTCAACTGACGGGAGCCCGCTCTGATCCGCGGGTTGCGGTTTTAAAGGTGTTACGGATGGGGGCGGGGCGGGTAAGGCACCCGCCATGACCTGGTCAGCTGGGAGAAAGGGTTTTACCCATTTTGGGGGGTATTGTGCCAGGTCTTCCCACACAAAGATATAGGGCACTTGATCCAGGTGCCCTTCCTTGCCTTCTCTGCAGACCTGGCTCTTCACCTGTAAGATAATTCGAGAGTCAAAAGTCCCATCCCGCGGCCACCCAATGTTGAAGGCTGGCCACTCGGACATACAAAAACTTGTCCAGTTCTTCTTCTGCACTCTCACAGACAAGTTTTGGGCCCGCTCCCGGACCTCTTTCCAATGACCTAGAGTAAGACTCAAAGGTGTAGTTAATTCCTGTCCCATGTTGGAGGGGAAAGGCAAATCAGGAGAGTATATTAGAACACAGAAACAATCACAAGATTCCAAATGACAAGACTCACAAAGACACTGCACGCAAAACCAAGACAAAACCGAAACCACAACTTCCGACGGGAGTGGCTACTGCCACCAGCCCTTCTCCCGGGGAAGAAGACCGAGACAAAACTGAAACCAAAACTTCCGACGGGAGTGGCTGCTGCCACCAGCCCTCTTCTCCCGGGGAGGAAAACCTTTTACCTGGTGGGAGAGCGGCCTAGCCAGCCTCCCCCGAAACACCGCCACTGGAGCGTCCCCCAGGGCCCGAGCCAGGGGTTGTGGACACGTCTGTCCTTTCCTACTACTGGCTCAACTCTTTCGGCGCCTAGCGCCCGGACGCCTAGCGCCCGTACAACATAAACCTCCGGTACGTCAAACGCTCCGGGAAAAAATAAAAAAAATCAACAGAACACACAAAAACACTTAAAACAGCAAAAACTTACCTCCGATAGGAAAATGGAGCGTGGGTCTGGGGTCTCGAATCCCGGACGAGCCCCCAAGAATGTAAGACCCCCGACAGGTATCTCACACTTCTACCGACCCCAGAAACACGAATTCCAGTCCAATCGCTGCAAGTGCATGAGGAAGTTTATTACATCGACGCAGATGGGCCAACTCTTAAGCACAACAGCACCCTCTAGTGCAGTGCGAGAAGAGAGGCGCCGATCATCAACCGCACAGAATATTTAAGATTTAAAACCACAAAATTAGCATATCTCCACATCATTACACAAAGGATCACAAGATAAACCACAGCATGACAAATACATCACAAGGTAAAGGGTTTTTCCAGGGTGAGGGAACAAAGTCCTTGAGTAAGCATAAACACGGGGTCATCATGACCAAAAACTTAACATAGCTCCTAAAATAATTGTCATATGCTCCATTATCTCATAAAAGCATTAGCACAATCATCACATGTTACAAGGTCAGCTAAAGTTTAGTTATCTAAAAAAATGCATTTTGCAGGCCAAAGCATTTTGCACAGAAGCAAAATATGCAGTTAGCTCAAGCGACTTCATTTTAAACCCAGCCTGCCTTATTCTAAACCCAGCCTACCTTCTCTCTCAAACCTTTGCACATTCGTGTTTTCTAGGGAGAAAGCTAGAGCAAGCTCGGCAAAAAAATGTGAAATTTGTGTTTGTATACATGACATTTTATCCACTTGCCCAAGAAAATGACTTTAATTTCTCTAAAACCACTTTTGACTGTGATTTTCTATGTCATTTTCAGACAAATGACACAAAATTTTGACCAGATTCGACTGGATGAAACAAGAAATATCCGGTTGTGTTGTGGCTAACTCAACCCCAGGTCTTTTTTTTTAAATTAAACTTTTATTTAATGAATATAAATTTCCAAAGTACTACTTATGGGTTACAATGGCTTCCCCCTCCCAAAACTTCCCTCCTACCCGCAACCCTCCCCTTTCCCGTTCCCTCTCCCCTTCCAATCACATCATGATTCATTTTCAATTCTCTTTATATACAGAAGATCAGTTTAGTATATATTAGGTAATGATTTCAACAGTTTCCCACCATATAGCATCACATAGTGAAAAAAAAATACTGTTGGAGTACTAGTTATAGCATTAAATAAGAATGTACAGCACATTAAAGACATAGATCCTACATAATATTTTTTTTAAAAAAAGTAAGTAATTTTCTATGCCATTTCCAATTTAACACCAGGGTTTTTTTTTTTTTCATTTCCAATTATCTTTCTATATAGAAGATCGATTCAGTATATAATTAGTAAAGATCACATCAGTTTGTACCCACGCAGAAACACAAAGTGTAAAAATACTGTTTCAGTACTAGTTATAGCATCACTGCACATTAGATAACACATTAAGGACAGATCCCACATGGGATGTAGTTAAACAGTGACTCCTGTTGCTGACTTAACAATTTGACACTCCTGTTCATGGCGTCAGTAATCTCCCTAGGTTCTAGTCATGAGTTGCCAGGGCTATGGAAGCCTTTAGAGTTCGCTGACTTTGATCTTATTCCGATAGGATCATAGTCAAAGTGGAAGTTCTCTCCTCCCTTCAGAGAAAGGTACTTCCTTCTTTAATGGCCCCGTTCTTTCCACTGGGATCTCACTCACAGAGATCTTTCATTTAGGTCTTCTTCTTTTTTTTTCTTTTCCATGGTATCTTGGCTTTCCATGCCCACAATACTCTCATGGGCTCTTTAGCCAGATCCGAATGCCTTAAGGGCTGATTCTGAGGCCAGAGTTCAACCCCAGATCTTGCTACAACCTCTGTGTTTGTGTTTTCAGGATATTATCAAAGGAATTTACAGTTTTGAATGAATTTCAGCAGGCAACATTTTGTTTTGTGCTGCAAAACACAAATTGGTTCCACATGGAGACAAAACCTCTGCACATTCATGTTTTCTAGGGAGTAAGGTAGAGGAAGTCCGGCAAAAAATATGATATTTGTGTTTGTGTACATGATATTTTATCCACTTGCCCACAAAAAAAGTTTTTAATTTGTCCAAACAAGTTTGACTGTGATTTTCTATGTCATTTTCACACAAATGTCACAAAATGTTTTCCAGATACGACTGGATCAAACAAGAAATATCCGGTTGTGTTGTGTCTAACTCAACCGCAGATCTTGCTACAACCTCTGTGTTTGTGTTTTCTGGATATTTTCTAATGAATTTATAGTTTTGAATGAATTTCAGCAGGGAACATTTTGTTTTGTGCTGCCAGAAAAAAATTGGTTCCACATGGAGACAAACCTCTGCACATTCATGTTTTCTAGGGAGTAAAGTAGAGGAAGTCCAGCAAAAAATATGAGATTTGTGTTTCTGTACATGATATTTTATACACTTGGACAAAAAAAAAGACTTTAATTTCTCCAAAAGCAGTTTGACTGTGATTTTCTATGTCATTTTAACACAATTGTCAAAAAATTTTTTTCCGGATATGATTAGATCCAAGAAGAAATATCTGGTTGTGTTGTGGCTAACTCAAGTCCACATCCTGCTACCGCCTTGTGGTTTGTATTTTCTGGATATTATCAATGGACTTTATACTTAGGAAGGAATTTCAGCAGGGAGCATTATGGTATGTGCTGCCAAACACTAAATTAGTTCCAAATGGAGACAAAACCTTTGCACATTCGTGTTTTCTAGGGAGATAGCCAGAGTAAGCTCAGCAAAAAAGGTGATATTTCTGTTTGTATACATGAGATTTTCACCACTTGCCCAAGTAAATGACTAATTTCTCCAAAACCAGTTTGACTGTGATTTTCTATGACATTTTCACACAAATGTCACTAAAATTTGTCCGGATACGACTGGATGAAACAAGAAATATCTGGTTGTGTTGTGGCTAACTCAACCCTAGATCTTTTTTTTTTTTAAATTAAACTTTTATTTAATGAATATAAATTTCCAAAGTACTGCTTATGGGTTACAATGGCTTCCCCCTCCCAAAACTTCCCTCCTACCCGCAACCCTCCCCTTTCCCGCTCCCTCTCCCCTTCCAATCACATCATGATTCATTTTCAATTCTCTTTATATACAGAAGATCAGTTTAGTATATATTAGTTAACAATTTCAACAGTTTCCCACCATATAACATCACATAGTGAAAAAAAAATACTGTTGGAGTACTAGTTATAGCATTAAATAAGAATGTACAGCACATTAAAGACAGAGAACCTACATATTATTTTTTTAAAAAAATTAATTAATTTTCTATGCCATTTCCAATTTAACACCATGTTTTTTTTTTCATTTCCAATTATCTTTCTATACAGATAATCGATTCAGTATATAATTAGTAAAGATCACGTCAGTTTGTACCCACGCAGAAACACAAAGTGTAAAAATACTGTTTCAGTACTAGTTATAGCATCACTGCACATTAGATAACACATTAAGGACAGATCCCACATGGGATGTAGTTAAACAGTGACTCCTGTTGCTGACTTAACAATTTGACACTCCTGTTCATGGCGTCAGTAATCTCCCTAGGCTCTAGTCATGAGTTGCCAGGGCTATGGAAGCCTTTAGAGTTCGCTGACTTTGTTCTGATTCCAATAGTGTCATAGTCAAAGTGGAAGTTCTCTCCTCCCTTCAGAGAAAGGTACTTCCTTCTTTGATGGCCCTGTCCTTTCCACTGGGAACTCACTCACAGAGATCTTTCATTTAGGTCTCCTTCTTCTTTTCTCTTTTCCATGGTGTGTTGGCTTTCCATGCCACAATACTCTCATGGGCTCTTTAGCCAGATCCGAATGCCTTAAGGGTTGATTCTGAGGCCAGAGTTCAACCCCAGATCTTGCTACAACCTCTGTGTTTGTGTTTTCAGGATATTATCAAAGGAATTTACAGTTTTGAATGAATTTCAGCAGGGAACATTTTGTTCTGTGCTGCCAAACACAAATTGGTTCTACATGGAGACAAAAGCTCTGCACATTCATGTTTTCTAGGGAGTAAGATAGAGGAAGTCCGGCAAAAATTAAGATATTTGTGTTTGTATACATGACATTTTATCCACTTGCCACAAAAAAGTTTATAATTTCTCCAAAACCAGTTTGACTGTGATTTTCTATGTCATTTTCACACAAATGTCACAAAATGTTTTCCAGATACGACTGGATCAAACAAGAAATATCTGGTTGTGTTGTGGCTAAATCAACCCCAGATCTTGCTACAACCTCTGTGTTTGTGTTTTCTGGATATTATCTAAGGAATTGACAGTTTTGAATGAATTTCAGCAGGGAACATTTTGTTTTGTGCTGCCAAACACAAATTGGTTCCACATGGAGACAAAACCTCTGCACATTCATGTCTTCTTGGAGTAAGGTAGAGGAAGTCCACCAAAAAATATGATATTTGTGTTTGTATACATGACAGTTTATCCACTTGCATAAAAAGAAAAGTCTTTAATTTCTCTGAAACCAGGTTGACTGTGATTTTCTATGTCATTTTCAAAAAATTTTGTCCGGATATGACTGGATCAAACAAGAAATATCCGGTTGTGTTGTCGCTGACTCAACCCCAGATGTTGCTACAACCTCTGTGTTGTGTTTTCTGGATATTATCTAAGGAATTTACAGTTTTGAAAGAATTTCAGCAGGGAACATTTTGTTTTGTGCTGCCAAACACAAATTGTTTCCACATGGGGACAGAACCTCTGCACATTCATGTCCTCTAGGGAGTAAGGTAGAGGAAGTCAGGCAAAAAATATGATATTTGTGTTTGTTTACATGACATTTTATGCACTTGGCAAACAAAAAAAGTCTTTAATTTCTCCAAACAAGTTTTACTGTGATTTTCTATGTCATTTTCACACAATTGTCTCAAAATTTTTTTCCGGATACGATTGGATCCAAAAAAATTATCCGGTTGTGTTGTGGCTAACTCAAGTCCAGATCCTGCTACCGCCTTGTGGTTTGTATTTTCTGCATATTATCAATGGACATTATGCTTAGGAAGGAATTTCAGCAGGGAACATTTTGGTATGTGCTGCCAAACACCAATTAGTTCCACATGGAGACAAAACCTTTGCACATTCGTGTTTTCTAGGGAGAAAGCTAGAGCAATCTCAGCAAAAAAAGGTGATATTTCTGTTTGTATACATGAGATTTTCACCAGTTGCCCAAGAAAACGACTTTAATTTCTCCAAAACCAGTTTGACTGTGATTTTCTATGTCATTTTCACACAAATGTCACTAAAATTTGTCCGGATACGACTGGATGAAACAAGAAATATCCGGTTGTGTTGTGGCTAACTCAAGTCCAGTTCCTGCTACCGCCTTGTGGTTTGTATTTTCTGTATATTATCAATGGACTTATGCTTTGGAATGAATTTCAGGAGGGAACATTTTGGTATGTGCTTTCAAACATCAATTAGTTCCACATGCAGACAAAACCTTTGCACATTCGTGTTTTCTAGGGAGAAAGCTAGAGCAAGTTCAGCAAAAAAAGGTGATATTTGTGTTTGTATACATGTGATTTTCACCACTTGCCCAAGAAAATGACTTTAATTTCTCTAAAACCAGTTTGTGATTTTCTATGTCATTTTCACAATATTTTGTCCGGATACGACTGGATCAAACAAGAAATATCTGGTTGTGTTGTGGCTAACTCAAGCACAGATGTTCTTACAACCTCTGTGTTTGTGTTTTCTGGATATTATCAAAGGAATTTACAGTTTTTAATGAATTTCAGCAGGGAACATTTTGCTTTGTGTTGCCAAAAACAAATTGGTTCCACATGGAGACAAAACCACTGCAAAATTGTGTTTTCTAGGGAGTAAGTTAGAGGAAGTCCGGCACAATATATGATATTTGTGTTTGTGTACATGATATTTTATCTACTTGCCCCCCAAAAAAGTCTTATATTTCTCCTAAACCAGTTTGACTGTCATTTTCTATGTCATTTTCACACAAAATTTTGTCCGGATATGATTGGATCCAAGAAGAAACATCCGGTTGTGTTGTGGCTAACTCAAGTCCAGATCCTGCTACCGCCTTGTGGTTTGCATTTTCTTGATATTATCAATGGACTTTATGCTTAGGAAGGAATTTTAGCAGGGAACATTTTGTTATGTGCTGCCAAACACAAATTAGTTTCACACATTCATGTTTTCTAGGGAGAAACTAGAGCAAGCCCGGCACTAAATGATATTTGTGTTTCTCTAAATGACATTTTATCCACTTCCCCAATAAAAAGACTTTAATTTCTATAAAACCAGTTTGACTGTGATTTTCTATGTCATTTTCACACAAATGTCACAAAATTTTGTTCGGATATGACTGGATGAAACAAGAAATTTCTGGTTTTTTTGTGTCTACCTCAACCACAGATTTTGCTACAGCCTCTGTGTTAGTGTTTTCTGGATATTATCAAAGGAATTTACAGTTTTGAATGAATTTCACAAGGCAACATTTTGTTTTGTGCTGCCAAACACAAATTGGTTCCACATGGAGACAAAACCACTGCAAATTGGTCTTTTCTAGGGAGTAAGCAAGTGGAAATCCAGCAAAAAATATGATATTTGTGTTTGTATACATGACATTTTATCCACTTGCCCCCCCAAAAAAAGACTAATTTCTCCAAAACCAGTTTAACTGTGATTTTCTATGTCATTTTCACACAAATGTCACAAAATTGTGTCCGGATATGATTGCATCCAAGAAGAAATAATACCGATTAGTTTCACATGGAGACAAAACCTATGCACATTCGTGTTTTTTGGGAGAAAGCTAGAGCAATCCCAGCAGAAAATATGATATTTGTGTTTGTATACATGACATTTTATCCACTTAACCAAGGAAAAGACTTTAATTAATCCAAAACCAGTTGGACTGTGATTTTCTATGTCATTTTCACAAATCTCCCAAAATTTTTTCCAGATATGACTGGATGAAACAAGAAATATCCGGTTGTGTTGTGGCTAACCAAACCCCAGATCTTGCTACAACCTCTCTGTTAGTGTTTTCTGGATATTATCAAAGGAATTTACAGTTTTGAATGAATTTCAGCAGGCAACATTTCATTTTGTGCTGCCAAACACAAATTGGTTCCACGTGGAGAAAAAACCTGTGTACATCGTGTTTTCTAGGGAGTACTATAGAGGAGGTCTGGCAAAAAATATGATATTTATATTTGTATACATGACATTTTATCCACTTGCCCAAAAAAAAAAGACTTTAATTTCTCCAAAACCAGTTTGACTGCGATTTTCTATGTCATTTTCACCTAATTTGTCAAAATTGTTATCCGGATATGATTGGATCCAAGAAGAAATATCCGGTTATGTTGTGGCTAACTCAAGTCCAGATCCTGCTACCGCCTTGTGGTTTGTATTTTGTGCATATTATCAATGGACTTTATGCTTAGGAAGGAATTTCAGGAGGGAACATTTTGGTATGTGCTGCCAAACACCAATTAGTTCCACATGGAGACAAAACCTTGGCACATTCGTGTTTTCTAGGGAGAAAGCTAGAGCAAGCTCGGCAAAAAAAGCTGATATTTGTGTTTGTATACATGAGATTTTCACCACTTGCCCAAGAAAATGACTTTAATTTCACCAAAACCAGTTTGACTGTGATTTTCTATGTCATTTTCACACAAATGTCAAAGTGTCTGTAAACGACTGGATCAAACAAGAAATATCCGGTTGTGTTGTGGCTAACTCAACCCCAGATCTTGCTACAACCTCTCTGTTTGTGTTTTCTGCATATTATCAAAGGAATTTACAGTTTTGAATGAATTTCAGCAGGGAACATTTCGTTTTGTGCTGCCAAGCTCAAATGGCTTCCACATGGAGACAAAACCACTGCACATTCGTGTTTTCTAGGGATTAAGGTAGAGGAAGTCCGGCACAAAATATGATATTTGTGTTTGTATACATGACATTTTATCCACTTGCCAAAAAAAATACTTTGATTTCTCAAAAACCAGTTTGCCTTGGTTTTCTATGTGATTTTCACACAAATGTCACAAAATTTCATCCGTATATGATTGGATCCAAGAAGAAATATCTGTTTTTGTAGTGGCTATCTCAAGTCCCAATGCTGCTACCGCCTTGTGGTTTTTATTTTCTGGATAATATCAATGGATTTTATGCTTAGGAAGGAATTTCAGCAGGGAAGATTTTGGTATGTGCTGCCAAACACCAATTAGTTTCACACATTGGTGTTTTCTAGGGAGAAAGCTAGAGCAAGCCCGGCACAAAATATGATATTTGTGTTTCTATACATGACTTTTTATCCACTTGCCCAAGAAAAAGACTTTAATTTCTATAAAACCAGTTTGACTGTAATTTTCTATGTCATTTTCACACAAATGTCACAAAATTTTGTCCGTATATGACTGGATGAAACAAGAAATTTCTGTTTTTTTTTTTTTTTGTGGCTACCTCAACCACAGATTTTGCTACAGACTCTGTGTTAGTATTTTCTGGCTATTATCAATGGACTTTATGCTTAGGAAGGAATTTCAGCAGGGAACAGTTTGGTATGTGCTGCCAAATACCAATTAATTCCACATGGAGACAAAACCTTTGCATATTCTTGTTTTCTAGGGAGAAAGCTTGAGCAAGCTCTTCAAAAAAAAGGTGATATTTGTGTTTGTATACATGAGATTTTCACCACTTGCCCAATAAAAAGAGTTCAATTTCTCTGAAACCATCTTGACTGCGAGTTTCCATGTCATTTTCACACAAATGTCACAAAATGTCTGGATATGATTGGATCAAACAAGAAATATCAGGTTCCGTTGTGGCTAACTCAACGCGACATCTTGCTACAGCCACTGTGCTTGTGTTGTCTGAATATTATCAATGGAGTTTATGGTTTTGAATGAATTTTTGCAGGGAACTTTTTGTTTTGTGCTGGCAAAGGCTAAAGCTTTCACAGGAAGAAAATATCTCTAGACATTCATGTTTTCTTGGAAGAAAGCTGGAACAACTGTGGGAAACATGATATTTACGTTTGTAAACATGAAATTGTATCCACTTGTCCAAAAAAATGACTTTGCTTTTCTCCAAAACCAGTTTGACTGTGATTTTCTGGGTCCACTGCATGTGAATTCCACAACACTTTGTCCAGAAATGACTGGATCATACCAGAAATATCTGGCTTCTTTTGCCTAATGCAATCCCACATCTTGCTACAGCCTCTGGGTTTGTGTATTCTGGATATTATCAATGGACTTTATCGTTTTGAATGAATTTTACCTGAGAACATATTGTATTGTGCTGGCAACTACTAATTGGTTTCATATAGAGACACAAATACACATTTTTATTTTCTAGGTAGAAAGCTAGAACAACTGTGGGAAACAAACCTAATATTTGTGTTTCTATACGTAACATGTTATCAGCTTGCCCAAGAATAGGACTTCACTTTTTTCCAAAACAGGTTTGACTGTGATATTCTATGTCATTTTCACAAAAATTCCACTACAATTTCTCTGGATATAACTGGATCAAACCAGAACTATCCAGTTGTGTTGTGGCTATCAAAATCCCATATCAGGCTACAGCCTCTGTGCTTGTGTTTTGTGAATATTATCAAAGGAATTTACAGTTTTGAATGAATTTCAGCAGGCAACATGTTGTTTTGTGCTGCCAAACACAAATTGGTTCCACATGGAGACAAAACCTCTGCACATTCATGTTTAATAGGGAGTAAGGTAGAGAAAGTCCGGCAAAAAATATGATATTTGTGTTTGTATACATGGCATTTGATCTACTTGCCCACAAACTATTGTCTTTAATTTCTCCAAAAGCAGTTTGACTGTGATTTTCTATGTCATTTTCACACACATTTCACAAAGTTTTGTACGGATACGACTGGATCAAACAAGAAATATCCGGTTGTGTTGTGGCTAACTCAATCTCAGATCTGGCTACAACCTCTGTGTTTGTGTTTTCTGGATATTATCAAAGGAATTTATAGTTTTGAATGAATTTCAGCAGGGAACATTTTGTTTTGTGCTGCCAAACACAAATTGGTTCCACATGGAGACAAAACCTCTGCACAATGGAGGCTTTTAGGGAGTTAGGTAGAGGAAGTCTGGCAATAATTATGATATTTGGAGTGCGGTTAAGATGGCGGAATAGGCAGGAAGCACACTTTTAGTCTGGGAGAGAGACAGGTTAATATAAGTTGAGATACTGCAGCGTCAAGGAAGAGTAGGGGAAGAAACAGCAGAGGAAACTCTTCCGGAACTAGTGATTCACAGTGGACCTGCGTGGAGAACGTGGGAGCCCAAGTTCGGGACACCAGCGGCAGACTCAACACACCAGCGCTGGAATGCGAGGTGAGCCGAACCACAATAGCCCGAGACACCATCGGGCAAGCGGAAAGAGGAGGCTAGAGGGAACGAGGCTTGAAACTCCATGGGGAAAAATTCACCAGGCTAACTAGAAGAGAGAGAGGAAAAAAATAAAAAAAGTGACCGATACGGACACAATTTTCTCTCTCTCCGCTCACCTCTCAAAGGCGAGCAAGACAGAGCAGGTGCCATTTTGGACATACGTCAAGCAGGGCGACCTCAGGTCTGCACCAGCCCTGAGCCTAGCAGAAAAACCTGGCTTCGTGGGGGAGGAATGAAATAACAGGAGATTAGCATCTAACTTGGCAACCCAGTGGGAGATTGCAGGAGAATTGGAGCCCACACTGAGGGCAGCAGAGATTACCTGTGTGGTCCGTGGGAAAGAGCTTCCGATCTCTGGCTCCTGTGGGTATATCATTTGCCTGCTAACTACCTCCAATTACGTTCAGCTGTGCGGAATTACTTCCCTTTTGAATCAAAAAAGAGAGAGATTTACCACACCTAACCTGGGAGTGTCATCTTTGACACACCCTCAACCCTGAGGAACCAAACACAGCTCTCAGTCCACACTCATCTCAAGCCTCTAAGGCTCCACTGAAAGCAGACAGTCCACTTAATATAGAGCCATAGTGTAACAAGAAAAAACACCACAGTGAAGAAACCAAATATCTCCAACATGCCAAACAACAAACGCAAAAATCGAGGTAACAAGAACAAGGAAGACACTATGACGCCCCCAAATGAAAATGACACCCCAATTCAAGATTATGAAGATGATGAGATAGAAGAAATGCAAGAAGCAGATCTCAAAAAACTGATAAGAACATTAAGAAGTTCTCAAAAACAAATTCTTGAACTACAGAAATCCTTACTGGACAAGATAGAAAATCTCTCTCATGAAAATGAAATATTAAGGAGGAATCAAAATGAAATGAAACAACTAGTGGAACAAGAAACTCTGATAGTGATGAGAAATCATAATGAGATGAAGAATTCAATAGATCAAATGACAAACACATTAGAGAGCCTTAAAAACAGAATGGGCGAAGCAGAAGAGAGAATATCAGACTTAGAAGACAGAGAACAGGAAAGGAAACAATCAAATCAAAGAAAAGAAGAAGAAATCAGAAATCTAAAAAATACTGTCAGGAATCTACAGGATACTCTTAAAAAACCCAACATCCGGGTTCTAGGAGTACCTGAAGGCATGGAGAGAGAGAAAGGATTAGAAGGCCTTTTTAGTGAGATACTAGCAGAAAATTTCCCAGGTTTGGAGAAAGACAGAGACATCCTAATACAGGAAGCTTATAGAACCCCTAATAAACATGACCAAAAGAGATCCTCACCACGACACGTCGTAATCAAACTCACCACAGTGAAACACAAAGAAAAGATCCTAAAATGTGCAAGAGAGAAACGCCAGATTACTCTCAGAGGATCTCCAATTAGACTCACAGCTGACTTCTCTTCAGAAACCCTACAAGCTAGGAGAGAATGGCGAGACATAGCCCAGGTGCTAAGAGAGAAAAACTGCCAGCCCAGAATATTATATCCTGCAAAGCTCTCATTTATGAATGAAGGTGAAATAAAGACCTTTCAAAGCAAACAGAAACTGAAAGAATTTGTCACCACTCGTCCAGCCCTGCAAAAGATGCTTAAAGATGTGTTACATAAAGAAACACAGAAACACGGTCACCAATATGAAAGAAGGTAAAGGTAGGAAACCTCACATCAAAAGATCACAGGTATCTCAAACCATATATTAGAAAGTATCTTTGGCAAATGGCAGGGCAAAGTTATTCCTTCTCAATAGTCACATTGAATGTTAATGGCTTGAACTGTCCACTTAAAAGACACCGATTGGCTGATTGGGTAAAGGAACAAAACCCATCCTTTTGCTGCTTACAAGAAACCCATCTATCCAACAAATACAGGCTGAGAGTGAAAGGCTGGAAAAAGATATACCATGCCAACAGAAATGAAAAGAGAGCGGGCGTAGCCATCTTAATATCGGACAACATAAACTTTACCACAAAAACTGTTAGGAGAGACAAAGAGGGGCACTATATAATGATTAAGGGATCCATTCAACAGGAAGATATAATTATTATCAATGTATATGCACCTAATTACAGGGCACCAGCTTATTTAAAAGACTTGTTAAGGGACTTAAAGGGAGACTTAGACCCCAACACAATAGTACTGGGGGACTTCAACACTCCACTCTCAGAGATAGACAGATCAACAGAACAGAAGATCAACAAGGAGACAGTAGATTTAAATGACACTATAGCCCAAATGGATCTAACAGATATCTACAGAACATTTCATCCTACATCTAAGGACTTTACATTCTTCTCAGCAGTACATGGAACCCTCTCTAGGATTGACCACATACTAGGCCATAAAGCAAGTCTCAGCAAATTCAAAAGAATTAGAATCATACCATGCAGCTTCTCAGACCACAAAGGAATGAAATTGGAAATTGGCAACTCAGGAATCCCTAGAGCACGTGCAAACACATGGAGATTGAACAACATGCTCCTGAATGAACAATGGGTCATAGAAGAAATCAAAAGAGAAATCAAAAATTTTCTGGAAGTAAATGAGGATAACAGCACAACATACCAAAACCTATGGGATACAACAAAAGCAGTGTTAAGAGGAAAGTTTATATCAATAGGTGCATACATCAAGAAATTGGAAAGGCACCAAATAGATGAACTTTCAAGTCATCTCAAGGATCTAGAAAATCTGCAGCAAACCAAACCCAAACCCAGTAGGAGAAGAGAAATAATTAAAATCAGATAAGAAATCAACAGGATTGAATCCAAAAAAACATTACAAAAATCAGCCAAACAAGGAGCTGGTTTTTTGAAAAAATAAACAAAATCGACACCCCATTGGCCCAACTAACTAAAAAAAGAAGAGAAAAGACCCAAATCAATAGGATCAGAGATGAAATGGGAAACGTAACAACAGACGCCGCAGAAATAAAAAGAATCATCAGAAATTACTACAAGGACTTGTATGCCAGCAAACAGGGAAATCTATCAGAAATGGACAGATTCTTGGACACATACAACCTCCCTAAATTGAGCCAGGAAGACATAGAAAACCTAAACAGACCAATAACTGACACAGAAATTGAAACAGTAATAAAGGCCCTCCCAACAAAGAAAAGCCCAGGGCCAGATGGATTCACTGCTGAGTTCTACCAGACATTTAGAGAAGAACTAACTCCAATTCTTCTCAAACTATTCAGAGCAATTGAAAAAGAGGGAATCCTCCCAAATTCTTTCTATGAAGCCACCATCACCTTAATTCCTAAGCCAGAAAGAGATGCAACATTGAAAGAGAATTACAGACCAATATCCCTGATGAACATAGATGCAAAAATACTCAATAAAATTCTGGCCAATAGAATGCAACAATACATCAGAAAGATCATCCACCCAGACCAAGTGGGATTCATCCCCGGTATGCAGGGATGGTTCAACATTCGCAAAACAATCAACGTAATACACTACATTAACAGACTGCAGAAGAAAAACCATATGATTCTCTCAATAGACGCAGAGAAAGCATTTGATAAAATACAACACCCTTTCATGATGAAAACTCTAAGCAAACTGGGTATGGAAGGAACATTCCTTAATACAATCAAAGCAATATATGAAAAACCCACGGCCAACATCCTATTGAATGGGGAAAAGTTGGACGCATTTCCACTGAAATCTGGTACCAGACAGGGATGCCCTCTCTCACCACTGCTATTCAATATAGTTCTGGAAGTTTTGGCCAGAGCTATTAGGCAAGAAAAAGAAATTAAAGGGATACAAATCGGGAAGGACGAACTCAAACTATCCCTCTTTGCAGATGATATGATTCTTTATTTAGGGGACCCAAAGAACTCTACTAAAAGACTGCTGGAACTCATCGAAGAGTTTGGCAAAGTAGCAGGATATAAAATCAATGCACAAAAATCAACAGCCTTTGTATACACAGGCAATGCCACGGCTGAGGAAGAACTTCTAAAATCAATCCCATTCACAATAGCTACAAAAACAATCAAATACCTTGGAATAAACTTAACCAAGGACGTTAAAGATCTCTACGATGAAAACTACAAAACCTTACAGAAAGAAATAGAAGAGGATACCAAAAAATGGAGAAATCTTCCATGCTCATGGATTGGAAGAATCAATATCAGTCAAAATTTCTATTCTCCCAAAAGCAATTTATACATTCAATGCAATACCCATCAAGATCCCGAAGACCTTCTTCTCAGATCTGGAAAAAATGATGCTGAAATTCATATGGAGACACAGAAGACCTCGAATAGCCAAAGCAATCCTGTACAACAAAAACAAAGCCGGAGGCATCACAATACCTGATTTCAGGACATACTACAGGGCAGTTGTTATCAAAACAGCATGGTACTGGTACATAAACAAATGGATAGACCAATGGAACAGAATAGAAACACCAGAAATCAATCCAAACATCTACAGCCAACTTATATTTGACCAAAGATCCAAATCTAATCCCTGGAATAAGGACAGTCTATTCAATAAATGGTGCTGGGAAAATTGGATTTCCACGTGCAGACGGTTGAAGCAAGACCCATACCTGTCACCTTACACAAAAATTCACTCAACATGGATTAAAGACTTAAATCTACGACCCAAAACCATCAAATTATTAGAGAGCATTGGAGAAACCCTGCAAGATATAGGCACAGGCAAAGATTTCTTGGAAAATAACCCAGAAGCACAGGCAGTCAAAGCCAAAATTAACATTTGGGATTGCATCAAATTGAGAAGTTTCTGTACTTCAAAAGAAACAGTCAGGAAAGTGAAGTGGCAACCAACAGAATGGGAAAAAATATTCGCAAACTATACTACAGATAAAGGATTGATAACAAGAATCTACAAAGAAATCAAGAAAATCCACAACAACAAAACAAACAACCCACTTAAGAGATGGGCCAAGGACCTCAATAGACATTTTTCGAAAGAGGAAATCCAAATGGCCAACAGACACATGAAAAAATGTTCAAGATCACTAGCAATCAGAGAAATGCAAATCAAAACCACAATGAGGTTCCATCTCACCCTGGTGAGAATGGCTCACATTCAGAAATCTACCAACAACAGATGCTGGAGAGGATGTGGGGAAAAAGGGACACTAACCCACTGTTGGTGGGAATGCAAACTGGTTAAGCCACTATGGAAATCTGTCTGGCGATTCCTCAGAAACCTGAACATAACCCTACCATACAATCCAGCCATCCCACTCCTTGGAATTTACCCAAAGGAAATTAATTTGGCTAATAAAAAAGCCATCTGCACATTAATGTTTATTGCAGCTCAATTCACAATAGCTAAGACCTGGAACCAACCCAAATGCCCATCAACAGTAGACTGGATAAAGAAATTATGGGACATGTACTCCATAGAATACTATATAGCAGTAAGAAACAATGAAACCCAGTCATTTGCAACAAGATGGAGCAATCTGGAAAACATCATGCTGAGTGAATTAAGCCAGTCCCAAAGAGAAAAATATCATTTGTTTTCCCTGATCGGTGACAACTGAGCACCAAAGGGGAAACCTGTTAAGTGAAATGGACACTATAAGCAACAATGAACTGATCAGCTCGTGTCCTGACTTTAGATGTACAATGTAATACTTTATCCATTTTAGTATTTGTTGTTGTTGTTGTTGTTCTAGTACTATTGGTTGAACTCAGTAATTAACACACAATTATTCTTAGGTGTTTAAATTTTAACTGAAAAGTGATCCCTGTTAAATCTAAGAGTGGAAAAAGAGAGGGAGGAGATGAACAATTTGGAACATGCTCAATCGGACTGGCCGCAAATGGTGGAGTTAGAAATGTGCCAGGGGATTCCAACACAATCCCATCAAGATGGCATGTACCAATGCCATCGCACTAGTCCAAGTGATCAATTTCAGCTCACAATTGATTGCTCTGATAGGTCTAAGAGTCAAAGAGATCACACAAACAAGACAAGTTTCTGCTAATACTGATAGAATCAAAAAGGGAGAGAAAGATCCAACATGGGAAGTGGGATACACAGCAGACTCATAGGATGGCAGATGTCCTAAACAACACTCTGGCCTCAGAATCAGCCCTTAAGGCATTCGGATCTGGCGGAAGAGCCCATGAGAGTATAGCAGGTATGGAAAACCAAGATATCATGAAAAAAAAGACCTAAATGAATGATCTCTGTGAGTGAGATCCCAGTGGAAAGAACGGGGCCATCAAACAAGGAGGTACCCTTCTCCGAAGGGAGGAGAGAACTTCCACTTTGACTATGACCCTATCGGAATAAGATCAAAGTCAGCGAACTCTAAAGGCTTCCATAGCCCTGGCAACTCATGACTAGAGCCTAGGGAGATTACTGACGCCATGAACAGGAGTGTCAAATTGTTAAGTCAGCAACAGGAGTCACTGTGTACTTACATCCCATGTGGGATCTGTCCCTAATGTGTCGTCTAAAGCGAAGTGATGCTACAACTAGTACTGAAAAAGTATTTTTATACTTTGCGTTTCTGTGTGGGCAAAAACTGATGAGGTCTTGACTAATTATATACTGAAGTGATCTTCTGTATATAAAGAGAATTGGAAATGAAAAAAAAAAAAACAACCTGGTGTTAAAATGGAAATGGCATAGAAAATTAATTAATTTGAAAAAAAAATTATGTAGGTTGTCTGTCTTTAATGTGCTGTACATTGCTATTTAATGCTATAATTAGTAATCCAATGGTAGTTTTTTCACTTTATGTTGCTATATGGGGAAAATGTTGAAATCTTTACCTAATATATACTAAACTGATCTTCTGTATACAAAGACAATTGAAAATGAATCTTTACATGAATGGAAGGGGAAAGGTAGCAGGAAAGGGGAGGGTTGCGGGCGGGAGGGAAGTTATGGGAGGGGGGAAGCCATTGTAACCCATAAGATGTACTTTGGAAATTTATATTCATTAAATAAAAGTTTAATAAAAAATAATAATAATTATGATATTTGTTTGTTTACATGACATTTTATCCACTTGCCCAAAAAAAGGTTTTAATTTCTCCAAAACCAGTTTGACTGTATTTTTTATGTCATTTTCACACAAATGTCACAAAATATTTTCCAGAATATGATTAGATCTAAGAAGAAATATCCGGTTCTGGTGTGGCTAACTCAAGTCCAGATCCTGCTACCACCTTGTGGTTTGTATTTTCTGGATATTATCAATGGACTGTATGCTTAGGAAGGAATTTCAGCAGGGAACATTTTGGTATGTGCTGCCAAACACCAATTAGTACCACATGGAGTCAAAACCTTTGCACATTCGTGTTTTCTAGGGAGATAGCTTGACCAAGCTCGGCAAAAATGGTGATATTTGTGTTTGTATACATGAGATTTTCGCCACTTGCCCAAGAAAATGACTTTAATTTCTCCAAAACCAGTTTGACTGTGGTTTTCTATGTCATTTTCACACAAATGTCACAAAGTGTTTTCCGGATATGATTGGATCCAAGAAGAAATATCCGGTTGTGTTGTGGCTCACTCAAGTCCAGATGCTGCTACGACTTGTTGTTTGTATTTTCTGGATATTATCAATGGACTTTATGCTTAGGAAGGAATTTCAGCAGGGAACATTTTGTTTTGTGCTTCCAAAGACCAATTAGTTCCACATGGAGACAAAACCTTTGCGCATTCATATTTTCTAGGGAGAAAGCTAGAGTAAGCCCAGCACAAAATATGATATTTTTGTTTGTATACATGACATTTTATCCACTTGCCCAAGAAAAAGACTTTTATTTCTCCAAAACCAGTTTGACCGTGGTTTTCTATGTCATTTTCCCACAAATGTCACAAAATTTTTTCTGGATATGACTGGATCAAACAAAAAATATCTGGTTTTTTTGTGGCGCACTCAACCACAGATTTTGCTACAGCCTCTGTGTTTGTATTTCTGGATATTATCAAAGGAATTTACAGTTTTGAATGAATTTCAGCAGGGAACATTTTGTTTTGTGCTGCCAAACACACATTGGTTCCACATGGAGACAAAACCTCTCACAATGGAGGTTTCTAGGGAGTAAGGTAGAGGAAGTCCGGCAAAAAATATGATATTTGTGTTTGTATACCTAACATTTTATCCACTTACCCCCCCCCCCAAAAAAAAAGAAGACTTTAATTTCTCCAAAACCTGTTTGACTGTGATTTTCTATGTCATTTTCCCACAAATGTCACAAAATATTTTCCGGATATGATTGGATCCAAGAAGAAATATCCAGTTGTGTTGTGGCTAACTCAAGTCCAGATGCTGCTACCGCCTTGTTGTTTGTTTTTTCTGGATATTATCAATGATCTTTATGGTTTGAATGAAATTTAGCACTGAAGATTTTGTTTTTACTGGCAAACTCTAATTGGTTCCACATGAAGACAAAAACTCTACACATTTATATTTTCTAGGGAGAAAGCTAGAGCAACTTTGGCGAGCAAACTTGATACTTGTGTTTCTATATATGAGATTTTATCCACTTGCCCAAGAAGAAAACATTGCTTATCTCCAAATCTAGTTTGACTCAGCTTTTTTATGTCATTATCACACAAGTTCCTCAACACTTTGTAGGAATATGACTAGATCAAACAACAAATATCTGGTTGTATTTTGGCTAACTTCATCCCAGAACTCCCTACACCCGCTTTCTTTTGTTTTCTGTATATTATCAATGGACTTTATGGTTTTGAATAAATTTTTGCATGTAACATTTTCTTTTGTGCTGGAAAACACTAATAGGTACCAGATGGAGAAAAATCCTCTACACGGTCCTGTTTCCTAGGGAGAAATCTAGAGCAGCTGCTGCAAACATGATATTTATGTTTGTAACATGACGTTGAATCCCAGTGCCCAGGAAAAGGACTGTGCTTTTCTCCAAAACAAGCTTGATTGTGATTTTCTGGGTCCTTGCATACGAATTCCACAACACTTTGTCTGGATATGACTGGATCAAACAAGAACTATCCGGTTGTGCTGTGGCTAACTCAATTCCGAATCTTGCTACGGACTCTGTGTTTGTTTTCCTGGATATTCTCTATGGACTTTACTGTTTTGAATGAATTTTAGCATGTAACATTTTGTTTTGTGCTGTCAAATGCTAATTGGTTCCACATGCAAAAAAAAATCCTCTACACATTCGTGTTTTCTAGGGAGAAAGCTAGAGCAACTTTGTGAAACAAACAGGATATTTATTTTGTAAACATGACATTTTATCCACTTGCCCAACAAAAAGACTTTGCTTTTCTCCAAAGCCAGTTTGACTGTGATTTTCTGGGTCTATTCAATATTAATTCCACAATATTTTGTCCGCATATGACTGGATCAAACCAGATATATCTGGTGGTGTTGTGGCTAACTCTAATCCAGATATTGCTATATCCTCTTTGTTTGTTTGTGTTTTCTGGATATTATCAATGGATTTATGGTTTTGAATGAATTTTAGCAGGGAACATTTTGCTTTTTGCTGCGAAACACTAATTGGTTCCACATGGAGACAAAACCTCTACACATTCATGTTTTCTAGGCATAAAGCTAGATCAAATGCAGCAAAAACACATGATATTTGTGTTTGCATACATGACATTTTATCTTCTTGTGGAAGAAAAAGAATTTGCTTTTCTCCAAAACCAGTTTGAGTGTGTTTTTCTATGTCATTTTCACAGAAATTCCACAAAACTTTTTCCAAATATGTCTGGATCAAACAAGAATTATCCAGTGTGTTGTGACTAACTCAATCCCATATCTTGCTACAGCCTCTGTATCTGTTTGTGTTTTCTGCATATTCGCTATGGACTTTATGGTTTTAAATGAGTTTTAGCATGTAACATGTTATTTTATGCTGGCAAACGCTAATTGGTTCCACACGGAGAAAAACCTCTACACATTCGTGTTTTCTAGGAATAAACCTAGAGCAACTGCTGCAAACATGATATTTATGTTTATAAACATAAAATTAAATCCACTTGCCTAGGAAGATGTCTATGCTTTTTTCTAAAACCAGTTTGACTGATTTTCTGGGTCCATTGCATACCAATTTCATAACACTTTGTCTGCATATGACTAGATCAAAGCACTAATATCTGGTTGTGTTGTGGCTAACACAATCCCAGATCTTGCTACATCCTCTGTGTTTGTTTTCTGGATATTATCAATGGACTTTATGGTTTTGAATGAATTTTATCCGGGAGCTTTTTGACTTTTACTGCCAAATACTAATAGGTTCCATAGGCAGACAGAACCTCTACACATTTGTGTTTTCTAGGGAGAAAGCTAGACATGTTATTTATGTTTGTAAACATGGCATTGAATCCACTTTCCCTGGAAACTAACACTGGTTTTCTTGAAAAGAATTTGCAGTGTGATATTCTGGGCCCATTGCATTTGCATTCCACAACACTTTGTCTAAGTATGACTGGATCATACTAGAAATATTTGGTTTTGTTTTGTCTAACTCAATCCCAGACTTTTCTACTGCCTCTGTGTTTGTGTTTTCTGGATATTGCCAAGGGACTTTACGGTTTAGCAGGCAACATTTTGTTTTTGCTGGCAAACTTATTGGTTCCATATGGAGAAAACACCTCTACATATTCGTGTTTGCTAGGGAGATATGTAGAGAAACTGAGGCATACAAACACGTTATTTATGTTTGTAAACATGACCTTGAATCCAATTGCCCAGGAAACTGACATTGGTTTTCTCGAAAACAATTTTCACTGTGATATTATGTGTCCATTGCATACAAATTCCACAACACTTTCTCTGCATATGACTGGAACAAACCAAAAATATCCAGTTGTGTTGTGGCTAACTCTCTCCTAGATATTGCAAAAGCCTCTGTTTATGTGTTTTCTGGATATTCTCTATTGACTTTATGGTTTTGAATGAATATTAGAAGGGAACATTATTTTTGGGGGTCTTCTTCATTTTTATTTATTTTGGGGGGGTTATTAAACTTTTATTTAATGAATATAAATTTCCAAAGTACAGCTTATGGGTTACAATGGCTTCCCCCTCCCAAAATTTCCCTCCCGACTGCAACCCTCCCCTTTCCCGCTCCCTCTCCCCTTCCAATCACATCATGATTCATTTTCAATTCTCTTTTTATACAGAAGATCAGTTTAGTATATATTAAGTAACGATTTCAACAGTAGCCCCCATATAGCAACACAAAGTGAAAAAAAGTACTGTTGGAGTACTAGTTATAGCATTAAATAACAGTGTGCAGCACACTAAAGACAGAGATCCTACATAATATTTTTTTTAAAAAATTAATTAATTTTCTATTGTCGGGGCCAGTGGCCCTGGCCCGACATGAGATGCAGCAGGCTGAGGCTGTCCCTTATCTAATCCTGTTTCCAAGACTTTTTGTCCCATATTCCTGCAGGCAGGATGTGACTTCTGATGAAGGTTTATGATGTTCTTTGCACTATCTGCAGAGCTTGTACCCTGATCATTGCTACTTTGTAAACTTGCTCTGTTCCTGTGCTATGCATGATTGCACACAATGAATGTTATCTGTATGGGGCCTGGGGTATATATCCTTGTGTTTCTTGGTGCTTGTGGCTGGAGACTGAAGGGTTTCCTTAGGGAGACTGCCTCCAGTCCCTCATCGCCGGGCCCCCTACTTTGGCTTGGAACACGATGAGGCAATAAACATGGTGATGAATTGACTGAGTGCTGCGTGTCTCCATGTGGTTTGTCGGGTGGCCTCCGACAGCTGGTGCTGTGACTCGGATTCATCTCATCCACAGGTAAGCCTCTGTAAGAGGGAAGGCTGCGGCGGTAGCAGGCCGTAGGGATTACAAGGGAGGCACATAAGCACGAGTAGGGCATGGCAGACTAGGGCTTGCCCGGGGAGCCTCTCCTATTGCCCATGGGGAATATACAGTCACATCTAAATGTGACAAGGATATAAAGGCCTTGTTAAAAAGCGCCGGGACGCCGGTTGCAGGAGAAAGGAGGGAGCAATTGGCACATGTAGGACTTAAAAGACTAAAAATTTCTCAGGAGCCCCTCTAAGCCATAACTATGGAAAATGTGTATTTAAAGAAACAAAGCAAGCAGTGTCAAAGTGTCCGGACTACCCATTCTATTTTTGTATTATGTACTAACTCTACCCTTATTATTGATAGGAATGCTTGGGCAGATTATGCATGGTTGGCTTTAAAAAAATTTAAATCAAAATATGCCACAAGCAGTTAAGATTGCACAAACCTACAAAAATGTAACAATTACAGATAGTAAGAGGCTACTATCATTATGGCTAAATGGTTACCCACTGTGTTCCATCCGCTGAAAAATTTGTTGTTTTATCAAAAGGAGATGTTACAAACATTTCATAAAACCCGAATCACTAATTTCAGAGTAATGCAAAATGTTAGCACATTTGTTAATTAGACTGTGTGCACCTCAACATGTCTGTTTAACAAGTAACAATGCCTCAGATCTCCATGCCATGGGATTGTCTAGCCCGTTCTCAGGCTGTCTGCAGCAGCTTGAGTTGTTGTACTGGAATGGTACTATTTTTTATGTCCCTGACATGGGTGCCCAAGAAGCTAATTCTCCCTCAGTTATGTTTCAATTTACCCTTAAAACACATTGAGTATTATTGTGTTTGATTGCTGGATATATAATTGTATGAGAAATTTGTATTGTATTCTTAAAATGTGTTAATTATATCTACCTCTCAATGCAGCCCTAGGGCCAAATGTAAGGACAAATTTTTGGAATAAAGAGGCTTGTATCTAGGTTCAGCTCTGGTGGACAAGTAACTTTGTTGCCAAATGACCTTCTCCTGCTCCTTGGGAGCCTGGCCA
The DNA here is from genome assembly GCF_033115175.1 of Lepus europaeus. Classification (NCBI taxonomy): domain Eukaryota; kingdom Metazoa; phylum Chordata; class Mammalia; order Lagomorpha; family Leporidae; genus Lepus; species Lepus europaeus. Next base: position 28,805,010 of record NC_084829.1, read on the forward strand.
GTTCCCGGGGAGGAGGATAAAGGAATGTTTCTGATAAACAGGTGGGCATGCTTCGTGTCTTGGCTCTCTGGCCAAGATCCGGGACGGGACGCACTGCTTGCCTAAAATCTTGGCAATGAGCCACCCTTGTCCTTGGAGGCTTTAAGAGGGAGCCAGAACAAGCCTCTACTGCTGCTTTATCCCAGGGGAACACACAGTCAAGCTAAATGTTAAACATGCCTGTAATGATTACTGATAATATCTAATTCTCAGTATGGATTCTTTTCCGGTGCTTTGTAAAGATTGCCTAGTGATGCCCACAACACTATAAATTCTACTAAACGTAAGTACAATGTAAACATGAATCAACTGGCTACTATGACTGAGGTGTTCTGTGACAGTTCCTTTGATGAAAAATTAACAAAATAAATTCACTTAAAAACAGGACATTCAGGACCGGACACTCTACATGGTTTGTCATTACAAAAATTATCAAGGAGGGCTATGCCCAATAAATAAGGGTGCTATAAATGTGGACAGCAGGGACATGTACAAAAATTGTCCAAAAGTCAAAAATCAAAATAAGGCTCCTCCTGGTATTTTCCCCCAGTGCTAAAGGGAAAGGCATTGGGCCAATATTGTCACTCCAAAACTGATAAAGAAGGTAATTCACTAAAAAACAGAGTTCAGAAAACTGGAAGCGGGGCCAGCCTCAGGCCCTTCCAACAGGAATCAGTGGACCATCTTGCTATAGTATCATTAAAGCAATGGAGCCATGTTTATTGCAACATTCTGTTAATCTATACTCCTATACCATCTTTCCTCTAAATAATTTTAGTGTGCACTATAAGGCTTGCAGCGTATTTCTTACAGATTAAACTAAAAATAACTAAGTCTGTGCACAGCAGACAGCTAAAAAATAATTTACTGTCACAAATTGGTGTAGTCGACAGGATCTGCAAGTATACAAAGCAATGCCTTTCTTTAAAAGAAAAACTAAAGTTACATGTGTAACCTGTGATGTTCCTGGCTGGAAAGACCCTCAGTTTGCCTCTTTGGCAAAGGAATGGGCTCTCTGCTCAGGATTGAGTAAAAATTAAAATGACAAGTTACGGAGTGCACAGCCTCCACAAGTTATTAAGGTTTTACAATCGGTAAAATAAAGGGATCCTATCACCAATCAATAAAATACACCTAATCCAATACTGGTATGGGACATGGACTCCTAAGGGGTGGGTTTTTTATGTAGCAAATATGCCTTCACATCGTTAGCCTCTGATAACTTCTGCAATTGCTCCCTGGACTGTGTGGCCCCGATGCTGACATCTGTATTTACAGCGGCGGATAGAGTGCGACGGCAGCATGCTTCACCTAAAGACTGTAATGGCAACGTCATCCTAATAGGAGAGGACACTGCCCTGGCCATGGCTGTACCAGTAGTAAGTGTTCCTGGACTGGCCTTTGGAAATAACCATGGACTGCGAAGGCTTGCATATTCAGTGACCAAAACAATTAATCTTACTGCTACTGGACTGTCCAATATAGCCGAAGAATTGGATCAAGTTCACTCAGGAGTACTTTTAAACCATGCAGCCAACAATTACTTGATGTTAAAAGATCATATAAGTTGTAAATCTGTAACAGGAAAATGTTGTTTTAACATTACTAACAATGTGCCATATATAGAGTCTGTCATTGATAAACTTAAAAATGAAATGCAACATATGTTTATTACTAACCCCCTAACATTTGGAGGGTTCCAATGGATTCATTGGTTATTAATGTTGACTGGACCACTACTGCTTTTCCTACTTTGTATGGGATGTTTTCCGTGTGTTCTGCATTTTATGCTGACTTCGCTACAGTCTGTATGAACTGACATTCCTCATTTAAAACTTTGTACCAAACCTCCTTTGTAATCAAAAATAATTAATATTTGGCTGTATGTTTCATCTCTCACCTAATGTTGGGCTGGAATAGTACTCAGAGACGGGTAAGACGCTCAGCATCCTGTACCCACCTAAGACAGGGCTCTAGGCCAAGCTGCCAGAATTACCAATGACGGGTAAGGACAGAGATGACTGTGGGCAACCTAAGACAGAGGCCATTCTCAATTAAATAAAAAAGGGGGAGATGTAGGCAGCCCATAAACAAGTCATAGACAAGTCAAGGTCAGTCTTGGCTTGTGAAATTCCTGAAAGGAAAAAAGGTCACCTAATCCCATGCTCCGGAAGAATGATCAAACAAGAACACTCCGAGTGACAGTGGATCAGCATATCCATTCAGGAATCTTATTACTAAACCAACGGTCGACGTTCTCCAGGAAGAACTGAATCTCAGACGGGAATGTGGGAAACCCCCTGCTTGGTTCAATCTGTCGCGCTTTGCGCTACTCCCTTTCCCTGGCATAACTATACTTGTCTTGCTAGTTTGTCTTGCTCTTTAGGTGCCACCGTGAACCATACCTGGGATAGTAATTTCACTCGTTTGCTGCGTGAACTATGGCAAGAGATTTGGGTTCTTAACACAACTGGACACAGATATTTGGTCCCCATTCGAAGTCATCGCTGCAAAACCCCCCTCCCCTGCAATACAGCAGGTGTTGCTTGGTTTCTTGGACCAGTAGCCAAAGACGGGTAAGTGCCTTGAGGGATGGCATGCAACCTAAGACAGCGGAGGGCTGAGACTGCTCATGCAAGTCGACCCTCTGGCAAAGACGGGTAAGCTGCCACTCCGCTCAGGGGCGCCTAAGACAGGCGCTGGTCCTAAAGTAAAAAAAAGGGGAGCTGTGGGGAGCCGGCCCCCACAACCTCTGTCTTCTGCCTGCCTGTAGACTGATGTGAAGTAATACAACCAAACGTTCCCACCGTTCCAATGTGCGCAAACAGAGAGGCTATCAAAAGGACAGTACATACCCTCTAGGACACTCTAAAACAGGGGGCTGCAGTATGTGATATGCCGTGGAAGCCTTGGTCTCTCTCTTCCTATCTGCCTCATTGACTGCTTGCTCCTACACTGTTCTTAGGGTGGACCGGTAGTCAACGATGGGTAAGCACTCGCAGGCTTCTCTAGCAACCTAAGACAGAGGGCAGGACATGCTTCCTATATCCTTGATGACGGGTAAGCAGAGTAAGCGCTGCAGGGCACCTAAGACAGGCACAAGTCCACGCCATTCAGCATTTAACGCGAGGGACTTGTGGGGGATGGATCCTCCCCCGCGGCCCTCTGGGCAGTGTAGACACTGGTTACCATAAACACGAGGCCATTCTTGTACAAACAAGAAGGGGGAGATGTCGGGGCCAGTGGCCCTGGCCCGACATGAGATGCAGCAGGCTGAGGCTGTCCCTTATCTAATCCTGTTTCCAAGACTTTTCGTCCCATATTCCTGCAGGCAGGATGTGACTTCTGATGAAGGTTTATGATGTTCTTTGCACTATCTGCAGAGCTTGTACCCTAATCATTGCTACTTTGTAAACTTGCTCTGTTCCTGTGCTATGCATGATTGCACACAATGAATGTTATCTGTATGGGGCCTGGGGTATATATCCTTGTGTTTCTTGGTGCTTGTGGCTGGAGACTGAAGGGTTTCCTTAGGGAGACTGCCTCCAGTCCCTCATCGCCGGGCCCCCTACTTTGGCTTGGAACGCGATGAGGCAATAAACGTGGTGATGAATTGACTGAGTGCTGCGTGTCTCCATGTGGTTTTTCGGGTGGCCTCCGACATTCTATGCCATTTCCAATTTAACACCAGGATTTTTTTTTTCATTTCCAATTATCTTTATATACAGAAGATCGATTCAGTATATAATTAGTAAAGATCTCATCAGTTTGTACCCACGCAGAAACACAAAATGTAAAAATACTGTTTCAGTACTAGTTATAGCATCACTGCACATTAGATAACACATTAAGGACAGATCCCACATGGGATGTAAGCACATAGTGACTCCTGTTGCTGACTTAACAATTTGACACTCCTGTTCATGGCGTCAGTAATCTCCCTAGGCTCTAGTCATGAGTTGCCAGGGCTATGGAAGCCTTTAGAGTTCACCGACTTCTATCTTATTCCGATAGGGTCATAGTCAAAGTGGAAGTTCTCTCCTCCCTTCAGAGAAAGGTACCTCCTTCTATGATGGCCCCGTTCTTTCCACTGGGATCTCACTCGCAGAGATCTTTCATTTAGGTCTTCTTCTTTTTTTCTTTTCCATGGTATCTTGGCTTTCCACGCCTACAATACTCTCATGGGCTCTTCAGCCAGATCCGAATGCCTTAAGGGCTGATTCTGAGGCCAGAGTATTGTTTAGGACGTCTGCCATTCTATGAGTCTGCTGTGTATCCCACTTCCCATGTTGGATCTTTCTCCCCCTTTTTGATTCTATCAGTTAGTATTAGCAGAAACTTGTCTTGTTTGTGTGATCCCTTTGATTCTTAGACCTATCCGAGCCATTGGTTGTGAACTGAAATTGATCACTTGAACTAGTGAGATGGCATTGGTACATGCCACCTTGATGGGATTGTATTGGAATCCCCTGGTACATTTCTAACTCCACCATTTGGGGGAAGTCTGATTGTGCATGTCCCAAATTGTACATCTCCTCCCTCTCTTTTTCCACTCTTAAATTTAACAGGGATCACTTTGAAGGGAACATTTTTTTTTTGTGCACTCAAGCGCTCATATTTTCCAAAAAAAAAAAAAAAGAACAGAACCCATTCATTTTATCTAGGGAAAATGCTAGAGCAAATGCTGCAAACATGATGTTTATGTTTGTAAACATGACATTGAATCCAGTGGTTTCTCCAATACCAGTTTGACTGTGATTTTCTGGGCCCTTTGCATAAGAATTCTACAACATTTTGTCCGGATATGACTGGATCATACAAGAAATATCCGGTTGTGTTGTGATTAATTCAAATCCAGATCTTGCTACAGCATCAATGTTTGTCTGTGTTTTCTGGATATTCTCTATGGACTTTACTGTTTTCAATGAATTTTAGCATGGAACATTTGCTTTCATGCTGGCAAATGCTAATTAGTTCCACATGGAGAAAAACACTCTACAAATTTGTGTTTTCTAGGGAGAAAGCTAGAGCAACTGCGGGAAACACACATGAAATTTATGTTTGTATACATGACATTTTATCCACTTGCCCAAGAAAAATATGGTGTTTTTCTCCAAAACCAGTTTGACTGTGATTTTCTGGGTCCATTACATACGAATTCCACAAGACTTTGTCCAGATATAACTGGATAAAACCAGAAGTATCCAGTTGTGTTGTGGCTAACTCAATCCCAGATCTTGTTGAAGCATCTCTGTTTCTGTTTTCTTGATGTTATGAATGGACTTTATGGTTTGGAATGAATTTTAGCAGGACACATTTGTTTCGTGCTGGCAAATGCTAATTTTTTCCACAAGAAGACAAATCCTCCATACTTTTGTGTTTTCTAGGGAGAAAGCTAGAGCAACTGCTGCAAACATGATATTTATGTTTCTAAACATGACATTGAATCTACTTAGCCAGGAAAAAGCCTGTGTTTTTCTCAAAAACCAATTTGACTGTGATTTTCTGAATCCATTACATGCGAATTCCACAACACTTTGTCCGGATATGACTGGATCATACAAGAAATATCCAGTTGTGTTGTGACTAACTCAAATCCAGATCTTCCCACAGCCTCCGTGTTTTGTTTTCTGAATATTATAAATGGGCTTTAAGGTTTAGAATGAATTTATCAGGGTACATTTTGTTTTTTGCTTGCAAATACTAATTGGTTCCACAAGAAGACAAAACCTCTACACATCCGTATTTTCTAGGGAGAAAGTAGAGCAACTGCGGCAAACAAACATGATATTTATATTTGTAAACATGACATTTTATCCACTTGCCCATGAAAACTCCTTTGCTTTTCTCCAAAACTAGTTTGACTGTAATTTTCTGGGTCCATTGCATATGAATTCCACACCACTTTGTTAGAATATGACTGGATGGAACCAGAAATATTCAGTTCTGCAGTGGCTAACGCAATCTGAGAACTTGCTGCAGCCTCTGCATTTGTGTTTTCTGGATATTATCAATGGACTTTAAGGTTTTGAATTAATTTTAGCCTGGACATTCTGTTTTGTGCTGGCAAATGCTAATTGTTTCCACATAAAAAAAAACCTGCCAATTCGTGTTTTCTAGACACAAAGCTAGAGCAACTGCTGCAAACATGATATTTATGTTTGTAAACATGACGTTGAATCCACTTGCCCAAGAAAAAGATGTTGTTTTTCTCCAAAACCAGTTTGCCTATGATTTTCTGGGTCCATCACATATTAATTCCACAACACTTTGTCCGGATATGACTGGATCAAACCAGAAATATCCTCTTGTGTTGTGGCTGTATCAATCCCAGATCTTGCTACAGCCTCTGTGTTTGCGTTTTCTGGACATTATTAATGGACTTTATGATTTTGAATGAATTTTAGCATGTCACATTTTGTTTTGTTCTGGCAAACTCTAATTGGTCCACATGGAGACAAAAACTACACGTTCGTGTTTTCTATGGAGAAAGCAGGAGCAACTGCAGCAAACATGATATTTGCAGTTGTATATGTGGAATTTTATCCACTTTCCCAGGAAAAATACTCTGCTTATCTCCAAAACATGTTTGACTGTGATTTTCTGGGTCCAATGCATACGAATTCCACAACACTTCCTCTGGATATGACTGGATCATACCAGAAATATCCGGTCGTGTTGTGGCTAACTCAATCCCAGATCTTGCTACAGCCTCTGTGTTTGTTTGTGTTCTGGATATTCTGTGGACTACGGTTTTCAATGAATTTTTGCATGGAATGTTTTGTTTCATGCTGGCAAACCCTAATTAGTTCCACATGGAGAAAAAACCTCTACACATTCGTATTTTCTAGGGAGAAAGCTAGAGCAATGGTGGGAACAAACATGATATTTATGCTGGTAAACATGCCATTTTATCCACTTGCCCAAGAAAAAGACTTTGCTTTTCTCCAAAACTAGATTCACTGTGAGTTTCTGGGTCCATTGTATAAGAATTCCACAACACTTTTTCTGTATATGACTGGATGAAAACAGAAATATCCGTTTGTGTTGTGGCTAACTCAACCCCAGATCTTGCTACAGCCTCTGTGTTTGTGTTTTCTGCATATTATCAATGGACATTGGTTTTGAATGAATTTTAGCAGGAGACATTTTGTTTTGTGCTGGTAAATGGTAATTGCTTCCACAAAAATAAAAAAAAAAACACCTCTACACATTCTTTTTTTCTAGGGAGAAAGCTAGAGGAACTGTGTCAAACAAACATGATATTTCTGTTTGTAGAGATGAAATTTTATGCACTTGCCTAAGAAAAAGACTTTGCTTTTCTCCAAAAGCAGTTGGACTGTGATTTTCTGGGTCCACTGCATACGAATCCCACAACACTTTGTCCGGATATGACGAGATGAAACCAGGAATATCCTCTTATGTTGTGGCTATCTCAGTCCCAGACCTTGCTACAGCCTCTGTGTTTGTGTTTGCTGGATATTATCAATGGACATTACGGTTTTGAATGAATTTTACTAGGACACATTTTGTTTTGTGCTGGCAAATGTTAATTGGTTCTACAAAAAGAAAAAACCTATACACATTAGTGTTTTCCAGGGAGAAAGCTATAGGGACTGTGGCAAACAAATATGATATTTCTGTTTGTATAGATGAAATTTTATGCACTCGCCTAAGAAAATGACTTTGCTTTTCTCCAAAACCAGTTTGACTGTGATTTTCTGGGTCCATTGCATACACATTCAACAACACTTTGTTTGGATATGACTGGATCATACCAGAAATATCCAGTTGCGTTGTGGCTACCTCAATCCCAGATCTTGCTATAGCCTCCGTGTTTGTGTATTGTGGATATTATCAATGGACTTTATGCATGGAATGAATTTTAGCAGGGAACATTTTGTTTTGTGCTGGCTAACAATATTTTTTCCCCAAGAAGACAAAACCTCTACGCATTGGTGTTTTCTAGGGAGAAAGTAGAGCAACTGTGGTAAACAAACAGGATATTTATATTTGTAAGCATGATCTTTTATCCATTCTTTCAAGAAAAGACTTTGCTTTTTTCCAAAACCAGTTTGACTGTGATTTTCTGGGTCCATTGCGCATGAATTCCACAACACTTTGCCCATATATGACTGCATGAAACAAGGAATATCCTCCTGTGTTGTGGCTAGCTCAATCCCAGATCTTGCTACAGCTTCTGTGTTTGTTTGTGTTTTCTGCATATTATCAATGGACTTTACGGTTTTGAATGAATTTTAGCAGGGAACATTTTGCTTTGTGCTGGCAAATGGTATTTGGTTCCACAAGAAGACAAAACCTCCTCACATTCATGTTTTCTAGGGAGAAAGTAGAGCAACTGTGGGAAACAAACAGGATATTTATATTGTTGGTATGACATTTTATCCACTTGCCCAAGAAAAAGACTGTGCGGTTATCCAAAACCAATTTGACTGTGAGTTTCTGGGTCCCTTGCAGATGAATTCCAGAACACTGTGTCCACATGTGACTGGATCAAACCAGAAATATCCAGTTATATTGTGGCTAACTTAATCGCAGACCTTACTACAGTCTCTATGTTTGTGTTTTCTCGATATTATCAATTGACTTATGGTTTTGAATGAATTTTCACAAGTTTCATTTGGTTTTGTTCTTGCAAACGTTAATTGGATCCACATGGAGAAAAAGCCTATACACAATCATGTTTCTAGGGAGAAAGCTAGAGCAACCGTGGCTAACATGATATTTGTGTTTGTATACATGACAGTTTATCCACTTGCCCAAGAAAAAGACTGTGCTTTTCTCCAAAACCAGTTTGACTGTGATTTTCTGGGTTCATTGCACACAAATTTCAAACACTTTGTTTGGATATAACCGGATCATACCAGAAATATACAGTTGTGTTGTGACTAACTCAATCCCTTATCTTGATACAGCCTCTGTGTTTGTATGTTTTTCTGGATATTATCAATGCACTTTACGTTGTGGAATGAATTTTAGCAGTTTGGTTGTGATTTTCTGGGTCCATTGCATACAAATTCCACAATACTTTGTCTGGATATGACTGGATGAAATCAGAAATATCAAGTAATATTTTGTTTCATGCTGCCAAATAAGAATTGGTTCCACATGGAGACAAAACCTCTTCACATTTGGGTTTTCTAGGGAGAAAGCTAGAGCAACTACTGCAAACATGACATTTATATTTGTAAACATGACATTGAATCCACTGGCCCAGGGGAAAAAAAACTGTGCTTTTCTCAAAACCAGTTTGAGTGTGATTTTCTGTGTCCATTGAATACGAATTCCACAACAATGTGTCCGGATATGTCTGGATAAATTCCAGCAATATCTTGTTGTGTTTTGGCCAACTGAAATCCACATCATACTACAGCCTCTGTGTTTGTGTTTTCTGGATATTCTCTATGGACTTTACAGTTTTTAATGAAGTTTAGCATGCAACATTTTGCTCCATGCTGGCAAATGCTAATTGGTTCCATATGCACACAGAACCTCTACACACTCATGTTTTCTAGGGAGAAAGTTAGAGCAACTGCGGGAAACAAACAAGATACTTATGTTTGTAAACATGACATTTTATCCACTTACCCAAGAAAGTCTTTGTTTTTCTCCAAAACAACTTTGACTGTGATTTTCTGTGTCCATTATGGTTTGGAATGAATTTTAGCAGTGAACATTTTGTTTCATGCTGGCTAAAAATAACTGGTTCCACACGGAGACAAAAACTACAGATTCCTGTATTCTAGGGAGAAAGCTGGAGTACCTGTGGCAAACAAGCACGATATTTGTTTTTGTATACATGGCATTTTATAAACTTGCCCAAGTAAAAACTTTGCTTTTCTCAAAAGCCACTTTGACTGTGATTTTCCATGTCATTTTCACACAAATTCCTCAACACTTTGTAGGGATATAACTGGATGAAACAAGAAATATCCTGTTGTGTTGTGGCTAACTCAATCCCAGTACTTGCTACAACCTCTGTGTTTGTGTTTTCTGGATATTATCAATGGACTTTATGGTTTTGAATGAATTTTAGCAGGTGATATATAATTTGGTGCTGGCAAATGCTAATTGTTGGCACAGGAGAAAACCCTCTGCACATTCGTGTTTTCTAGGGAGAAATCTAGAGCAACTGCTGCAAACATGGTATTTATGTTTGTAAACATGACATTGAATCCCATTTCCCAGGAAAAAGACTGGCCTTTTCTCCAAAACAAGCTTGATTGTGATTTTCTGGGTCCATTGTATATGAATTTCACAACACTTTATCTGCATGTGGTGGAATCAAACCAGAAATATCTGGTTATGTCATGGTTAACTCAAATCCAGCTCTTGCTACAGTCTCTGTGTTTGTTTTTTCTGGATATTCTCTATGGACTTTACTGTTTTGAATGAATTTTAGCATGTAACATTTTGTTTAATGCTGTCAAATGGTAATTGGTTCAACATGCAGACAAAACCTGTACACATTCGTGTTTTATAGGCAGAAAGCTAGAGCAAGTGCTGGAAAAACAGGATATTTATGTTTGTAAAATTGACATTGATTCCACTTGCCCAAGGAAAAGATTTTGCTTTTCTCCAAAACTAATTTCAGTGTGATTTTCCGTATCATTTTCACACTAATTCCACAACACTTTGTCCGGACATGACTGAATCAAACCAGAAATATCTGGTTGTATAGTGGCTAACTCAATCCCACATCTTGCTACAGCCTCTGTGTTTGTGTTTTATGGATATTGTCAATGGGATTTACAGTTTTGAAAGAATTTTGAAGGGAATATATAATTTGGGGGTGGCAAACGCTAATTGTTTCCAGATGAAGAAAAAACCTCTATACATTCGTGTTTTCTAGGGAGAAAGCTACAGCAACTGCTGCAGAGATGATATTTATGTTTGTAAACATGACATTGAATCCACTTGCCCAGGAAAAATAATGGGATTTGCTGCAAAACCAGTTTGACTGTGATTTTCTGAGTCCATTGCATACGAATTCCACAACACTTTGTCCAGATATGTCTGGATCAAACCTGAAATATTAGGTTGTGTTGGGGCTAACTCAATCCTAGCAGTTTCTACAGCCTCTGTGTACCTGTTTTCTGGATGGTATCAATGGACTTTATGGTTTGGAATGAATTTTAATAGGGAACATTTTATTTTGTACTGGTTAATGCTAATTGGTTCAATAAGACAAAATGTCTACACATTCCTGTTTTCTAGGGAGAAAGCTCGAGCATCTGTGGCAAACAAAAATGATATTTATGTTTGTAGACATCATATTTATTCACTTTCCCAAGAAAAAGACTTTGCTTTTCTCCAAAACCAGTTTGGATGTGATTTTCTGGGGCCATTGCATACAAATACCTTGACACTTTGTCCGGATATGACTGGACCATACCAGAAATATCTGGTTGTGTTGTGGCTAACTCAAATCCAGGTATTGCTATAGCCTCTGTGTTTGTGTTTGCTGGATATTATCAATGGGCTTTAGGTTTGGAATGAATTTTACCAGGGAACATTTCAGTTGTGCTCCCAATCACTAATTGGTTACACATAGAGACAAAATCCTACAAATTTGTGTTTTCTAGGGAGAAAGCTAGAGCAACTGTGACAAATAAACATGATATTTTTGTTTGCATACATGAAATTTTATCCACTTATTCAGGAAATAGACTGTGCTTTTCTCCAACACCACTTTTACTGTGATTTTCTGTGTCCTTTGCATACGAATTCCAAAACAACTTGTCCAGATATGACTGGACCATACCAGAAATATCCGGCTGTGTTGTGGCTAAATCAAATCCAGATCTTGCTACAGCCTCTGTGTTTGTTTGTGTTTTCTGGGTATTATCAATGGACTTCATGGTTTTCAATGAATTTTAGCAGAGGACATTTTGTTTTGTGCTTCAAACATTAATTGGTTCCGAATGGAGACAAAAACTCTACACATTCGTGTATTCTAGGGAGAAAGCTAAAGCAACTGAGGTAAACAAACATGATATTTGTGTTTGTATACATGGCATTTATCCACTTGCCCAAGGAAAAGACTTTGCTTTATTCAAAACCAGTTTGTCTGTTATTTTTGGGGCCATTGCATATTAATTGCACAACACTTTTTTCCGCACATGACTGGATCATACCAGAAATATCCGGTTGTGTTGTCGCAAACACAAATCCAGATCTTGCTACAACCTCTGTGTTTGTGTTTTCTGGATATTCTCTATAGACTTTATGGTTTTGAATGAATTTTAGCATGTAACATTTTGTTTTGTGCTGCCAAACGCTAATTGGTTCCACATGCAGAAAAAACCTCTACACATTCGTGTTGTCTAGGGAGAAAGCTAGAGCAACTGCGTTAAAAAAAAAACATTATATTTATGTTTGCAAACATGACATTGAATCCACTTACCCAAGAAAAGTGCTTTGCTTTTCTCCACAACCAGTTTGACTGTGATTCTTATTTGTCCATCGCATACAAATTCCTCAACATTTTATCTGGTTATAACTGGATGAAACCAGTAATATCCGGTTGTGTTTTGGCTAACTGAAATCCAGATCTTGCTGCAGCCTCTGTGTTTGTTTGCATTTTCTTGATATTCTCTATGGACTTTATGATTTTGAATTAATTTTAGCAGGGAACATGTTATTTTGTGCTGGCAAAGGCTAATTGTTTCCACATGGAGAAAAAATGTCTACACATTCGTGTTGTCTAGGGAGATATCTAGAGCAACTCTGGGAATCATGATATTTATGTTTTTAAACATGACATTGAATCCACTTACCCAGGAAAATCCCTGTGCTTTTCTCCACAACCAACTTGACTGTGATTTTCTGGGTGCATTCCATGCCAATTCCACAATACTTTTTCTGGATAAGACTGGACCAAACCAGAAATATGTGGTTGTGTTCTGGCTAACTGAATCCCACAACTTGCTACAGCCTCTGTGTTTGTTTGTGTTTTCTGGATATTCTCTATGGACTTTATGTTATGGAATGAATTTTAGCAGGAAACATTTTATTTTGTGCTGGCCAACGCTAATTAGTTCCACATGGAGAAAAACCTCTACACATTTGCGTTTTCTAGGGAGAAATCTAGAGCAACTGTGGGAAACAAACATGATATTTATGTTCGTATGCGTGACATGAATCCACTTCCCAGGAAAAAGACTGTGCTTTGTCCAAAACCAGTTTCAGTGTGCTTTTCTGGGTCCTTTGCATACGAATTCCACAACAGTTTGTCCGGATATGACTATATCATACCAGAAATATTCGGTTGTGTTTTGGCTAACTCAATCCCAGATTTTGCTACAGCTTCTGTGTTTGTGTTTTCTGGATATTATCAATGGACTTTATGGTTTGGAGTGAATTTTAGCAGGGAACATTTAGTTTTGTGCTGGCAAACACTAATTGGTTCCATATGCAGACAAAACCTCTACACATTAATTAATTAATGTATTTACAAATTGTTGTTTGGAACAGTTTTTAAAACATTTTAGAGGCTGGTGCTATGGTGTAATGTGTAAAGCCGCCACCTGCAGTGCTGGCATCCCATATAGGCACCAGTTCGTGTCCTAGTTGCTCCACTTCTGATTCTGCTCCCTGCTATGGCCTAGGAAAGCAGTAGAAGATGGCCCAAGTGTTTGAGTCCCTGCACCTGCGTGGCAGAGCTGGAAGAAACTCCTGGCTCCTGGCTTCAGATCAGCACAGCTCTGGCTGTTGTGGCCATTTGGAGAGTTAACCAGCAGATGGAAGACCTCTCTCTCTCTCTCTCTCTCTCTCTCTCTCTCTCTGCCTCTCTGCCTTTCAAATAAATAAATAAATCTTTAAAATAAATGATAACTGCTAATGCTAATACTTTATAAAAGCAGCCTCCATCAGAGGTGCTTCCCCCTTAAAGTTAATCATTAATATTTTAGCTCCCTGGCTTATGCAGTGGGCCAAGCCATGTTGAGTCTAGGCAGGCACCATTTGCTCTTACCAGCCGCCTTGGTAACAGAAATTCCATTGCACTGGACAGTTGGCTGGTCCAATCCCACAGTGTACTATGCCATTTTCCAAACAACAGCTGTCACCTGAGTCCTTATTTTTCTAATGCCTCAGGTCTGTACAATAAACCAAACTGCTCTAAACCATTCAAATAACTGATAATTCTCCAAAGGAATGACCTAGCTTTTCTAAGTTAATTTGTATTTTGTAGTCAGGGATATAAGCAATAACCTAGACAAGGGGGAGAATATAGACAGAATTGTTTACAGTTTTTTTTTAAAAAAAGATTTATTTATTTGAAAGAGTTACACATAGAGAGAATGAGAGAGAGAGAGAGAGAGAGAGAGAGAGAGAGAGAGTCTTCCATCCACTGGTTCACTCCACAATTAGCTGTAATGGACAGAACTGTTTCAATCCGAAGCCAGGAGCCAGGAGCTTCTTCCAGGTCTCCCACATGGGTGCAGGGGCCCAAAGACCTGTGCCATGCTCCACTGCTTTCCCAGGCCACAGCAGAATATTGGATCAGAAGAGGAGTAGCCAGGACTCAAACTGGCACCCATATGGGATCTGGCACTACAGGTGGCAGCTTTATCCAGTACACCACAGTGCGGGCCCCTGGTACTTATACATGAATGTGGTAGTATATAAGGTCAGCCAAAGGCCCCAGGAGATACTGAGAATAAACAGGAGCTACCAGATTGAAAGGTAGGAACAAATGGGCAAGAAGAATAGAGGTGAGGGGGTAAAGATTAGCTTTGGGGAAAAAAGCCAACTTAAATTCTCTAAGCAAAGTTCCTTACTTCATTCCATCACTACTGCCCTCACTCCAAAGTTCTAAGGACAGAATCCAAGGGCAGGCATGGGTTGCAGGGTGGGGCACAATGGAAGGGGCACTGACAGCCCTATTTGCCTAATAGCAACCTCCCCACCCCAACTTCTGATCCCACTGCCAATAATCAGCTTCATAGAAGAAACCACTTAGGGCCAAGGCTTGGAGAAAACCACAGACCCCATGTCCTCATGCCCTTTAAGCC
The DNA here is from genome assembly GCF_033115175.1 of Lepus europaeus. NCBI lineage: Eukaryota > Metazoa > Chordata > Mammalia > Lagomorpha > Leporidae > Lepus > Lepus europaeus. Next base: position 28,820,087 of record NC_084829.1, read on the forward strand.
TCTTTGAAATCACAATGCTGCTAGAGAAAGTGAGATCTTGGCCAAGCTGCTTCTAAGGAACACAACTATGGGGCCGCTGTTGTGGCAAAATAGGTTAAAGCACTGACTGCAACAATGTCAGCATATGAGCACAGGTTCAAGCCCCAGCCTCTTAGAATCTGACCCAGCTCCCTGCTGATGTGCCTGGGAAGGCAGCAGCAGATTGTCTAAGTACTTGGGCCCCGGCCACCCATGTGGGAGACCCAGATGGAGTTCTGGCAGCCTGGCTTTAACTTGGCCAAGATATGGCAATTGTGGCCATTTGGAAAAGCAGCCAAAGATGGCCCAAGCCTTTGGGCCTCTATATGCATGTGGGAGCCCTTGAAGAAGCTCCTGGCTCCTGTCTACAGCTTGACCCAGCCCTGGCTATTGTGGCCATTTCAGGAGTGAACCAGTGGGTGGAAGCTCGCTCTCTCTCTCTCTCTCTCTCTCTCTCTCTCCTCTAACTCTGTTTTTCAAATAAATAAATGAAATCTTTCCAAAAACAACCTTCATGATCTGATTATATTAAATAAGCGCATATTGAAGTTTGCCACAGATATAAAGCCCTTCCCAAATGTTTGTTCTTTCCAATCCTCCTGGCCCAGCTCTAACTTCTAAAAATCTCACCTAAGGGACAAGCCCTTCCAGATCCTTCCAGATATGACATGGCCTCTTCATCTCCCTAGCAGTGGCCCGGCACAGAGCCCAGCTCTGCTTACAACCACAAAAGCTCTCTAGGGTAGAAAGCCCCTTTCATCTGAACTTTGCCTATCATTCCTCAGGCCAAGTTGCTATGCCTCTGAGCCAGAACAGTTCCCTCCACAGAACAGGGAAGAGTCACTGACCCTGGACAGAGCAAAATAAAAGTGCTTGGACTTCTGTAAAGGAAAAGGGTGAATTCTTCACAGTGGAGATATGGCAGAGTACAGTATCAGCTGAGATGTCACGGGTCTGTATAAAACAGACCTGTCTTCCAACCTGTACTCCCAAAAGTCTACAGAAGTTGGGAAGCTTTTGTCCCAAACCACTTATGCAAAGAATGCTGCCATCGGTCTCAGGAAATGGACTCTGTGCTGTAGCCCAAAATCACGTTCAGAACCGCACCTGGGGCCAGTGCTGTGGCATAGTAGGTTAAACTTCTGCCTGTGGCACCTGCATCCCTTAGGGTGCTGGTTCGGGTCCCAGTTGCTCCTCCCCCAGTCCAACTCTCTGCTAATGGCCTGGGAAATCAGTGGAAGATGGTCCAAAGGCTTGGGCCCCTGCACCCACATGGGAGACAAGGAAGAAGCTCCTGGCTCCTGGCTTCAGATCAGCCACACTTTGGCCATCACAGCCATTTGGGAAGTGAATGAGCGGATGGAAGACCTCTCTGTCTCCTCATCTCTCTGTCTATAACTCTGCCTCTCTGAATAACTAACTGAAAAATAAGAAAAAGAAGAACTGCATCTAGGAGTTCTCCCTCCAAGTTGTACATGTGGGTATTGTATAACCCAATTCAGTCCCCTATTAATGTGCTGTTCCTTAAACAAGCATTTCTGTGTGTATCCATATCCATGCATACAGTGCATATGTGCCATATTTATTTAGTTATTTTAGACTACAAAACACACTTGTGTGATCTATTCCATCTCAGCCACCCAGAAAGGCAGGGCAACATTATCTGCTTCCTCTCATTTTTAATTTTATTTATTAATGTATTTATTTATGCATTTGTGTACTTATATATTTATTTATTTTTTGCCAGGCAGTGTTAGGCAGTGAGAGAGACAGAGAGAAAGGTCTTCCTTTGTCCATTGGTTCACTCCCCAAGTGGCTGCTACAGCTGGTGCACTGTGCCAATCTGAAGCCAGGAGCCAGGTGCTTCCTCCTGGTCTCCCATGCGGGTGCAGGGCCCCAGTACTTGGGCCATCCTCCACTGCCTTCCCGGGCCTCAGCAGAGAGCTGGACTGGAAGAGGAGCAACCAGGACAGAATCTGGCGCCCCAACCGTGACTAGATCCCAGGCTGCCGGCACCAGAGGGGGAGGATTACCTAGTGAGCCTCAGCACTGGCTGCTTCCTCTCATTTTAAGTTGGAGTAGCTGGGGCTCAGAAGAACAAAGTGATTTAGCTGCACACAGCTCATCCCTGACAAGCCCAGCATTTCTGATCCTGCATTGTGACCCTGTCCTTAAGCTGTTCTTCACTTTCTAGGCACCACTTCCCACTTGTCAGTGTGCCAGGAGCTGCCCAGTCCTGTGCTCAACACTGAGGGGTCCTTCACACTCTATCAAATGGGCTGAAGCCAGCCAGTGCCTCTCAACAAAGAGGTGCATTTGCTCTCACAACCACTATCTCTTGAGCACAACATGAAGTGATACACTGGATACTGTGACACAAGGAGATAGACATACACCTACAGGAGAGAAACAATAAAGCAAATAATTACAATGAAAGGAGATGAGCCTTTTAAAGGGAGGTAGGACATTACGTTAGGAGTAAATCCCACACAGAAGTCTAGAAGCAAGTTGGAGGAAAGCAGCCCCTAGTGGACATGAATCTAAAGCCGCACGACCTCATCCTGAGCCCTTTCTGGAGGTCATTTCACCTCGTAGTCACTGGCACTGTCCCAGGAAGGGGAAGAACTTGAAGCAGAAGGCCAATCTGCATGTGGCTGTGACTATTCTGCCACTTTCCACCCTCCAGCACTTATTTCTTTACAAATTAGGATTTCCAAACTTGAGAGCTGGCAAAGAGAAAGGGAGCGCTGATTTAAAAACAAACAAACAAACAAACAAACAAAACAACCCTCCAGCCCCTCCTGGCAGCGTATAGCAGAAAGATGTGCTGGTGGGAGCGCAAGCCATACCAAAGCATACCCAGCCTCCCCCACATCGGGCTAAGCACCCCAAGCCCCTCCCCTTGGCCACCTCCTAATTACAAAATTGCAGAGAAGGGGCAGCTGGAGCATGCACCGTCAGCTGCTCAGCAACATGGGAAGGAAAGGGAACTCCCCATGAAGGAGCCAAGGCCACCAGGGGGACACAAGGGGGATATTCCCCAGGACTGGGCAAGAAAGGCACTGCTGGGAGCAGACCTGTGTCTCCACTCTCACCTGCTGCTCTGGAGAATAGCATCCTCTGTCTCTCCTCCCTCCTAACCCTAACTCCCAGTGCCTCAGGGTCAAACTCCTCTGCAAATCCTTCATTCCCTCTGATGCTGGCCCCCTAGAAGAGGGATCCAGAAACCTCAAGGGACAAAAGCATCACTTCGGGAGGCTGCCTGCTAAAGACAAAGAACTCTGGGCAGCATTCCCTGTGGTTCTGCTCAGAAGGATGAGTGTGGGTCCTGGGAATCTGCATGACACAGGATGATCCCCACAGTTGCCACCCCCTCTCCACCACCACCACACATGGCTTGAAGCCTGCAGTCCTGACATCACAGGATGAAGCCTGCGCTGGAAATGTTCAAGCCCTTCCTGTCTGTGGTTTTTCATGACCATTTCTGCTTCATAGAAGCATCTTAGCTATCTACCATGACCACCAGGCTCCCAGGAGGAAGAAGTAGGACTCCCTCTTTTGACCTAGCCTCCCTCAAGAAAGCCAAGGCCAAACAATGCACCTAGAATGGGAAACCAAAGAACTCTGCCAAGAATCCAAAGGACAATGGGGTTTCAGCTCATGGCCAAGTAACCAACCATGCAGAGGGCAAAATATAGAGCTGAGCATTAACTTCAGTTTAATCAGGACTCCTAATCTACCTCCCAATAAACAGCAGCAAGGCAATGTCCTCCTTTGCTCATCAAATATTTCCTGAGTGTCTCCTCTGTGCTGGGCACGGTTCTGAATACTCTTGGGGTCTTCTGGTGGTGAAGCTATCACACATCATCAGGAAGTATTGGATAGTGATTTCTCTTTGCAAAGTTACTTGAAAAGCAAGATCGTCTGTGACATCAGGCCTCAGAACCATGCGAGGTCCAAGTGGACATTCTCAACCAGGCCTGGCTGTTGGATGAAGAAGTACTACAGGGAGATGAGGTCAGCTTGTGGTCCTGGCAGGGAGAATCTGATTCTCACTTTCCCATAAGCAATCCCTGGCAGCACTGGAGTTCTTTCTTCCACGGAGACGCTGTACACTTTCCTGAGAAAAGCAACCTGCCAGGCATAGCTCCTTAGAATAAACTACTTCTTCTTGAAGTTCAGGCATCAGCACAAATGTCACTTCTTCCAGAAAGTTATCCTTGACTCTTAGACAAGACTGGATGCTCAGACCTTAGACTCCAGAGCATTTTATACTTTTCAGATTAGAACACTTTCCAGGAGTCCCTGCAATTGCTAACTAGAATTTAAGGTACGACAAGCAGGAAGCATAAGCTGCCTTGCTCAGCACCCTGTCCTCAGTGCCTGGTCTCACACCTGGAACATGGTGGACACACAGTACATCTGGCTGGATGCTTAAATTAATGAGTGAGTGCATCACACTCTCTATCTACGACAACAACTGCCATAGTTTCCTCGACTGTCAGCAATCAACACCTAAGCTCAGGCAGGGCTACAGCACTGTAGTAGCAGCAGCTCACAGGGGCACAACTGCAGCTCAGAGGATCACCATGATACAGACTCCATGGGACACTCCCCATCATCACAGAAGGACAAAATGCTCTAGGGGCAGTACAGTGTCATCACGAGAGTGAGGTCCACACTGGCCATGAGCCACATCACCAGCTGTGTCCAAGACTTGATGGTAAGGTCTCCTTCAAGCCACTCACTGACCTTCCCATAGCTGTGTCATGGAGAGGGCACTGAGCACTTCCACAGCAGGTGCTGTCTTCAAATAGAGAAAACAGGACAATAAAAGCTGCCAGAGCAGGCTGAGAAGTCAGGAGGCAGCTGTGAAGCATCTCTGCTGGCAGGAAAGAGTTAAACAAACCTGTCTGGGTTCTTTTGACCATAAACCACCTTTGACTTCTGCCCAGTCAGAATGAAGCCCCATGGGGTGGCCACTCACACAGGAAGCCCATGCATTGTGACTTTTGTCATTCAATGGCTGTTTTTTTTCCTTTGGTTTTGGTGGTTTGTTGTTGTTGTTGTTGTGGTGGTGGTCATCCTTGTTATTTAATTTATGGCTCAAGAAGGAAGCTGAAGTCTAGGCCCTAACTTCAGTCCTGCTGAGCCTGGGCTGCTGCCCATACTTATTAGACACCACTCACCCCACCCTGGCTTTTTCTAGAATTCCTCCTGCACTGTGATTGTGGCCTTTAGTCCTGAATCCCATGTTCAGTGTTTCTCTTCTGCCTCCCAGATTTGTGAGCCTAGATGGGAAGGCCTGGGGACAGGGAGAGGCAGAACTGGTGCTGCATGACTTACAGCAAGATCCTGCCCCAGCAGTGAGCTGCAACCCCTCCCTTACATCAAAAGGCACGCATGAAAGAGCTGAGAGGACTTGAGGTAGCATCTGCCTGCACCTGCTACACACATATGAATGTGAGACTCCAAACACAATCTCTACTTAAACAAGTGGACTTAGGTAACAGACTCAAGTCCAAGGTCAGCAGGCAGAGGATCAGCATTTCCCACTCCCACACTCCTACTCCACACTCCCTGGCAATCATAACCCTTCTCTGGCATTCCCAAGCCCCAGGGGGCTCCCTTCCTATGACAAGGAAAACATTGAGCTTATTTATGCACTCAGGGTATTGGACAGTCCTCCTTCAGACCTAGGAGGATACCCACAGACTACATGCAAAGGCCTCTCCCCAGTTATGCTTCTTCTGACTCCCCTGTCAATCCCTGTCCAGAACTCCCCCAACTCAGGCCTGCTGTTTATTTCTCACCTGACCTAGAAGGCCCCTGCAAGTCACATCCTCTGCCTTCACTGAGAACAGATAACCCATCCTGCCGTGGGCCTGGGACATGCACATGGGGGCAGGGGCTGCAGATGTGTCTCCCCTAGATCAGAGGGTTAAGGTGTCTGTGTAATTCATGGTCTAAGCACATACCAGAGACACTAAGACCTTGTACCTGAGTGCTGCTCAAATATCATCACAGCAAACATGATTCTGTATCACCCCAATCTGCATGACACCTGAATTCTAGCAGACTGTTCATTTCAAACAACATCTGACAAAACAAATTTCCAGGACAAGAAAGTATCTTGAGATTGGGGGTTCCCTATCCCTAGTCCATCTGGCTCAGGGACTCAGTTTCTCTAATAGGAGCTTGCATCTGAGTCAAATAAAAGGAAAAAGAAGTTGGAGCAAACCCAGGCCTAGTCCTGGATTGTGGACAATAATAAAGGGAGAGCAGCTGGAACAGCACAGAAAAGGGATTTTGAGCCTCCCTCCCTCCTTTCCCACATTACGATACATGGCAAGGGAGGAGATGGTGCAGCTTCTGCTGTTTAGATACAATGTGTGCATTTTGATTCAGAGGAAGACCTCCAAATCATCAACCAAGGGTTGACCCGCAAGCATCCCTGGAAAAACTGCCTGTGGGAAGAGTTCCAGAAAGCACCAGGGCCCTAATTAGGACTGTAGCACCTGCTGTGGGCCTGCCTGTAGGGGCGAGTGTTGAGTGGCCCATGGATGGACAAGTTGCCAGCTGCAAACCCTGGGCTTGGGAAACGCTCCCCAAGTGCTTCCTGGCATTGAAAAGGAAAAGGGAAATGCCTCTGGACTGAATGGATGGCCGTGAAACTGCCCAGGTACCCAGGGAGAAGCTAAGTCCCAGTGCACCAGGGAAAGCCTGGTGACCTGGGCACAGCCCCCATTGCCCCAGCAACAGCAGATCTCCTAAAAGCCAGGCCCTGGTGCATGAGTCTGCACATCCACACCCATAACCACACACCCCTCACCATTCCTATGCTCGCAGGGCCCCACATGCCTTCCCTTTGCCACCACCCCCACAGCCACCTGCACCTTCGGCTGGCTCCTATCACAACATGGCCCTGTAGTCTACTCTCCACTGCAGGTCTGGTCATGTTCGTGCTACTGACCCAGTCTCCCAGCCTCCACCCAGAAGACAGCAAATGGACCCAGGGGCACAGAGAAGCCTGAAAGAGGTGGAAGGGACCCTCCCACTCTGGTTTCTAAGTAGAGAACTCACTCATGAGTGCCACATCCTGCAGAGATGATGAGCTCACCAACAACTGTTAAAGCACCTGCAAGCCTCATCAGGAGTGGAGACTGGGGGATGTCCTTGGCAAGTGAGCGCAAAGAGCCCCTCTGTGGCCTTGCCTCTGCCAGGCTGGTCCTGCTGACCCCGAGGCTACTGCCCACAGATGATCCATGTCCAGGTTCACAGCTCAGTTAAGTCAGCAGGCAGCTTTGAGCGGGCAGCAGCAGGGATTACATCTGCATGGCAGTGGCTGAAAGGGGCAGGAACAGAGCCGCATGACCCAGCAGCTCCCCCAGGTGGAGCAGCCAGCTGTCTGCCAGCAGCAAGCAGAGCCAGGCCACACTGGGCCAGGCAGCTCTGCAGCCTTCAGGGACTGCTCCCATCCAGACAAGCCCCACCTCAGCTGTGCAAACATTGCCTCATCCAGACAGGACAGACCCAGCAGCAGGAAAAGGAGTCCTCATGAGTGTGTTGAGAGTGAGCAACCAGAAAGCACCACACTCCTCACAGGAGCCTGGGCACCCCTTGGAGAGGCAGAGAGGAAAGAGGCTCAGAGAACCCAGGAGCAGCTGAGCAGGAAGAGGGCTAGTTCCATGGAGTCTGGACAGAGGGATGGCCCATGTCGTCTGGGAATTCGCTTTACCCTTCACCGGGGGCTCCAGCTCTGCTCCAGAGGTGGAGCCTGGTGACCTGGGCAGTGCCCCCATCTCCCCAGCAACCGCAGATCTGCTAAAAGCCCAGACTGGTGTCCCCACCCCTGCTTCATGACCAGAGCCCTTGGAAAGTACCCCCGACCCCCAACACCATCTGCCTGATGTCAGCCAGGCCCTGCTCAGTCCAGGCTGCCCATGGCCTGGATGGGCTCAATTGATTTGAGACACAGGTTCCTCCATGACACCTGACTTTATAAAGACACATCTCAGAGTACCAAATGCCACGCCCTACTCAGAGCTGAGAAGGTTTTCAAATACATCACAGAGGAGAGCAAAGCAGAAATCCTGAGGGTGCCATGATCCACCAGTTTCCTGCCTGAACACAGGAAGTAGCTGCTCCTAATTCAGGGAGACAGCCTGAGGAAGCCATGCTGACAAGGGAGAGAGCTGCTGTGTCTCTATTACTCTTCTCAGCACAATAAAAAGAAGAGAGAAAAGAGTGGTTATAGAGAGGATGGAAGTACATAAATTCCAAAACAGGGGAAAGAAAACTTTAGAGAAGTTTGCTTAAGAAAATAAAGTGATGGGGCTGGCATTGTGGCCTAGTGGAAAAAGCCACAGCCTGCAATGCTGGCATCCCAGAGGGCTGCTTCACTTCTGACATGGCTCCATGCAATGGCCCTGGTAAAGAAGTGAAAGATGGCCCACATTCTTGGGCCCCATCCACCAATGCAGGAGACCTGGAAGCAGCTCCTGGATTTGGCCTGGCAAAGCCCTGGCCATTACAGCTATCTGGGAAGTGAACCAATAGACGGAACATCTCTCTTTCTCTGTCTCTCCCTCTTCCTGTTTAACTCTGATTTTCACATACATAAAGGTGGTTTTTTTTTTAGAAAGAAAAGTAAATGAAGCCAATCTTTAATATGGGGTGTAAAACAACATCAGTTCAAAAATTCTCACCAGGCTTGAAGCAAACTGCCCTGTCCACCCACAGCCCAAATGTTTTTTTTAAACTTATTTATTTATTTGAAAGAGTTAAACACAGAGAGAAGGAGAGACAGAGAGGTCTTCCATCCGCTAGTTCACTCCCCAATTGGCCGAAATGACTGGAGCAACAACACCAATCTGAAGGCAGGAGCCAGGAGCTTTTTCTGGGTCTCCCACGTGGGTGCAGAGTTCCAAGGGCTTGGGCCATCTTCCAATGCTTTCCCAGACCATAGCAGAGTTGGACTGGAAGTGGAGCAGCCAGTTCTCAAACCAGTACCCATAGGGGATTCCGGCAGTAAAGCAAAAATATGATAATTGTGTTTGTATACATGACATTTTATCCACTTGCCCCCCCCCCACAAAAAATACTTTAATTTCTCCAAAACCAGTTTGACTGTGATTTTCTATGTCATTTTCACACAAATGTCACAAAAATATTTTCCGGATATGATTGGATCCAAGAAGAAATATCCGGTTGTGTTGTGGCTAACTCAAGTCCAGATCCTGCAACCGCCTTGTGGTTTGATTTTCTGGATATTAGCAATGGACTTTATGCTTAGAAAGGAATTTCAGCAGGGAACATTTTGTTTTATGCTGCAAAACACAAATTGGTTCCACATGGAGACAAAACCTCTAAACAATCTTGTTTTCTAGAGAGAAAGCTAGAGCAACCCAGCACAAAATATGATAATTGTGTTTGTATACATGACCTTTTATCCACTTGCCCAAGAAAAAGACTTTAATTTCTCCAAAACCAGTTTGACTGGGATTTTCTATGTCATTTTCACACAAATGTCACCAAATGTTTTCCGGATATGATTGGGTCCAAGAAGAAATATCCGGTTGTGTTGTGGCTAACTCAAGTCCAGATCCTGCTACTGCCTTGTGGTTTGTATTCGCTGGATATTATGAATGGACTTTATGCTTAGCAAGGAATTTCAGCAGGGAGCATTTTGGTATTTGCTGAGAAAATCTAATTAGTTCCACATAGAGACAAAACCTTTGTATATTCATGTTTTCTAGGGAGATAGCTAGAGCAAGTTCGGCAAAAAAAGGTGATATTTGTGTTTGTATACATGAGATTTTCACCACTTGCCCAAGAAAATGACTTTAATTTGTCCAAAACCAGTTTGTGATTTTCTATGTCATTTTCACACAAATGTCACAAAATTTTGTCCGGACACGACGGGATCAAACAATTATATCTGGTTGTGTTGTGGCTAACTCAAGTCCAGATCCTGCTACCGCCTTGTGGTTTATATTTTCTAGATATTATCAATGGACTTTATGCTTAGGAAGGAATTTCAGCAGGGAACATTTTGGTATGTGCTGCCAAACACCAATTTTTTCCACATGGCGACAATACCTTTTCACATTCTTGTTTTCTAGGGATAAAGCTAGAGCAAGCCGGCACAAAATATGATATTTGTGTTTGCGTACATGAGATTTTCACCACTTGCCCAAGAAAATGACTTTAATTTCTCCAAAACCAGTTTGACTGTAATTTTCTATGTCATTTTCACACAATTGTCACAAAATTTTGTCCGGATACAACTGGATCAAACAGGAAATATCCGGCTGTGTTGTGGCTAACTCAACCACAGATCTTGCTACAACCTCTGTATTTGTGTTTTCTGGATAATATCAAAGGAATTTACAGTTTTCAATGAATTTCAGCAGGGAACATTTTGTTTTGTGCTGCCAAACACAAATTGGTTCCATATGGAGACAAAACCTCTGCACAATTGTGTTTTCTAGGGAGTAAGGTAGAGGAAATCCTGCAAAAATATAATATTTGTGTTTGTATACATGACAGTTTATCCACTTGCCCACAAAAAAAAAAGTCTTTAATTTCTCCAAAACCAGTTTGACTGTGATTTTCTATGTCATTTTCACACAAATGTCACAAAATGTTTTCCGGATATGATTGATTTCAAGAAGAAATATCCGGTTGTGTTGGGGCTAACTCAAGTCCAGATCCTGCTACCGCCTAATGGTTTGTATTTTCTGGATATTATCAATGGACTTTATGCTTAGGAAGGAAATTCAGCATGGAACATTTTGGTATGTGCTGCCAAACACCAATTAGTTCCACATGGAGACAAAACCTTTGCACATTCGTGTTTTCTAGGGAGAAACTAGAACAAGCCCGGCACAAAATTTGATATTTGTGTTTGTATACATGAGATTTTCACCACTTGCCCACGAAAATGATTTTAATTTCTCCAAAACCTGTTTGACTGTAATTTTCTATGTCATTTTCAAACAAATATCACAAAAGTTTGTCTGGATACGACGGGATCAAACAATTATATCTAGTTGTGTTGTGGTTAACTCATGTCCACATCCTGCTACGGCCTTCTGGTTTGTATTTTCTGCATGTTATCAACGGACTTTATGCTTAGGAAGGAATTTCAGCAGGGAACATTTTGGTATGTGCCGCTAAACACCAATTAGTTCCACATGGAGACAAAACTTGGCACATTCGTGTTTTCTAGGGAGAAAGCTAGAGCAAGCCCGGCACAAAATTTGATATTTGTGTTTGTATACATGACATTTTATCCACTTGCCCAAGAAAAAGACTTTAATTTCTCCAAAACTATTTTGACTGTGATTTTGTATGTCATTTTCACAAAATTTTGTCTGGATACGACTGGATCAAAGAAGAAATATCCGGATGTGTTGTGGCTAACTCAACCCCAGATCTTGCTACAACCTCTGTGTTTGTGTTTTCTGGATATTATCAAAGGAATTTACAGTTTTGAATATATTTCTGCAGGGAACATTTTGTTTTGTGCTGCCAAACACTACTTGGTTCCACATGGAGACTTAACCTCTGCAAATTCATGTTTCCTAGGGAGAAAGCTAGAGGAAGCTCGACAAAAAAAGGTGATATTTGTGTTTGTATACATGAGATTTTCACCACTTGCCCAAGTGGATCCAAGAAGAAATATCCGGTTCTGTTGTGGCTAACTCAAGTCCAGATGCTGCTATTGCCTTTTGGTTTGTATTTTCTGGATATTATCAATGGACTTTATGCTTAGGAAGGAATTTCAGCAGGGAACATTTTGGTATGTGCTGCCAAACACCAATTAGTTCCACATGGAGACAAAACCTTTGCACATTCGTGTTTTCTAGGGAGAACGCTAGAGCAAGCTCAGCAAAAAAACCTGATATTTGCTTTTGTGATGCCAAACAGAAAGTGCTTCCACATGGAGACAAAACCTCTACACATTCATGTTTTCTAGGGAGTAAGGCAGAGGAAGTCCGGCCAAAAATATGATATTTGTGTTTGTATACATGACAGTTGATCCACTTGCCCACAAAAATGTCTTTAATTTCTCCAAAACCAGTTTGACTGTCATTTTCTATGTCATTTTCACACAAATGTCACAAAATTTTTCCGAATACGAATGGATCCAACAATAATAACCGGTTGTGTTGTGGCGAACTCAAGCCCAGATCTTGCTACAACCTCTGTGTTTGTGTTTTCAGTATATTATCAATGGACTTTATGCTTAGGAAGGAGTTTCACCAGGGAACATTTTGGTTTGTGCTGCCAAACACCAAATAGTTCCACATGGAGACAAACCTTTGCACATTCGTGTTTCCTAGGGAGAAAGCTAGAGCAAGCTCAGCAAAAAAAGGCGATATTTGTGTTTGTATACATAAGATTTTCACCACTTGCCCAAGAAAATGACTTTAATTTCTCCAAAGCCCATTTGTTTGTGATTTTCTATGTCATTTTCACAAAATTGTCGGGAAAGACTAAATGAAACAAGAAGTATCCGGTTGTGTTGTGGCTAACTGAAGCCCATATCTTGCTACAACATCTGTGTTTGTGTTTTCTGGATAAAACCAAAGGTATTTACAGTTTTGAATGAATTTCAGCAGGGAAAATTTTGTTTTGTACTGCCAAACACAAATTGGTTCCACATAGAGACATAACCTCTGCACATTAGTGCTTTCTAGGGAGTAAGTTAGAGGAAGTAAAGCAAAAATATGATAATTGTGTTTGTATACATGACATTTTATCCACTTGCCCCCCCCCCCACAAAAAATACTTTAATTTCTCCAAAACCAGTTTGACTGTGATTTTCTATGTCATTTTCACACAAATGTCACAAAAATATTTTCCGGATATGATTGGATCCAAGAAGAAATATCCGGTTGTGTTGTGGCTAATTCAAGTCCAGATCCTGCAACCGCCTTGTAGTTTGATTTTCTGGATATTAGCAATGGACTTTATGCTTAGAAAGGAATTTCAGCAGGGAACATTTTGTTTTATGCTGCAAAACACAAATTGGTTCCACATGGAGACAAAACCTCTAAACAATCTTGTTTTCTAGAGAGAAAGCTAGAGCAAGCCCGGCACAAAATATGATAATTGTGTTTGTATACATGACCTTTTATCCACTTGCCCAAGAAAAAGACTAATTTCTCCAAAACCAGTTTGACTGGGATTTTCTATGTCATTTTCACACAAATGTCACCAAATGTTTTCCAGATATGATTGGGTCCAAGAAGAAATATCCGGTTGTGTTGTGGCTAACTCAAGTCCAGATCCTGCTACTGCCTTGTGGTTTGTATTCGCTGGATATTATGAATGGACTTTATGCTTAGCAAGGAATTTCAGCAGGGAGCATTTTGGTATTTGCTGAGAAAATCTAATTAGTTCCACATAGAGACAAAACCTTTGTATATTCATGTTTTCTAGGGAGATAGCTAGAGCAAGTTCGGCAAAAAAAGGTGATATTTGTGTTTGTATACATGAGATTTTCACCACTTGCCCAAGAAAATGATTTTAATTTCTCCTAAACCAGTTTGACTGTGATTTTCTATGTCATTTTCACGCAAATGTCACAAAATGTTTTCCGGATATGATTGATTCCAAGAAGAAATATCCGGTTGTGTTGTGGCTAACTCAAGTCCAGATCCTGCTACCGCCTTGTGGTTTATATTTTCTGGATATTATCAATGGACTTTATGCTTAGGAAGGAATTTCAGCATGGAACATTTTGGTATGTGCTGCAAAACACAAATTGGTTCCACATGGAGACAAAACCTCTGCACATTCATGTCTTCTTGGAGTAAGGTAGAGGAAGTATGGCAAAAAATATGATATTTGTGTTTGTATACATTGCAGTGTATCCACTTGCCTAAAAGTAAAGTCTTTAATTTCTCCAAAACCAGTTTGACTGTCATTTTCTATGTCATTTTCACAGAAATGTCACAAAATGTTTTCCGGATATGGTTGTATCCAAGAAGATATATCCAGTTGTGTTTTGGCTAACTCAAGTCCAGATCCTGCTACCGCCTTGTGGTTTGTATTTTCTGGATATTATCAATGGACGTTATTCCTAGGAAGGAATTTCAACAGGGAACATTTTGGTATGTGCTGTCAAACACCAATTAGTTCCACATGGAGACAAAGCCTTTGCACAATCGTGTTTTCTAGGGAGAAAGCTAGAGCAACCTCGGCAAAAAAAGGTGATATTTCTGTTTGTATACATGAGATTTTCACCACTTGACCAAGAAAATGACTTCAATTTCACTAAACCAGTTTTACTGCGATTTTCTATGTAATTTTCACAGAAATGTCACAAAATGTTTTCCTAATATGATTGGATCCAAGAAGAAATATCCGGTTGTGTTGTGGCTAACTCAAGTCCAGATCCTGCTACTGCCTTGTGGTTTGTATATTGTGCATATTATCAATGGACTTTATGCTTAGGAAGGAATTTCCGCAGCGAAGATTTTGGTATGTGCTGCCAAACACCAATTAGTTCCACATGGAGACAAAGCCTTTGCACATTCGTGTTTTCTAGGGAGAAAGCTGGAGCCAGCTTGACAAAAAAAGGTGATATTTGTGTTTGTATACAGGAGATTTTATCCACTTGCCCAAGAAAACGACTTTAATTTCTCCAAAACCAGTTTGACTGTGATTTTCTATGTCATTTTCAAACAATTTTGTCCGGATACGACTGGATCAAACTAGAAATATCCGGATCTGTTGTGGCTAACTCAACCCCAGATCTTGCTGCAACCTCTCTGTTTGTGTTTTCTGGATATTATCAAAGGAATTGACAGTTTTGAATGAATTTCAGCAGGGAACATTTTGTTTTGTGCAGCCAAACACAAATTGGTTCCACATGGAGACATAACCTCTGCACATTCGTGTTTTCTAGGAATAAAATAGAGGAAGTTCGGCAAAAAATATGATAATTGTGTTTGTGTACATGACATGTTATCCACTTGACCCCCCCCAAAAAAAAACTTTAATATCTCCAAAACCAGTTTTACTCTGATTTTCTATGTCATTTTCAAACAATTTTGTTCGGATATGAGTGGATTAAACAAGAAATATCCGGTTGTTTCACAAAATTCTCCGGGAGAATTTCTCTAGGGAGAAACTAGAGTAAGCCTGGCACAAAATATGATATTTATGTTTCTATAAATGAAATTTTATCCACTTGCCCATGAAAAAGACTTTAATTTCTATAAAACCAGTTTGACTGTGATTTTTTATGTCATTTTCAAAGAAATGTCACAAAATTTTGTCCGGATATGAATGGATGAAACAAGAAATTTCTGTTTTTTTTGTGGCTACCTCAACCACAGATTTTGCTACAGCCTCTGCACATTGGTCTTTTCTAGGGAGGAAGGTAGAGGAAGTCCAGCAAAAAATATGATATTTGTGTTTGTATACAAGACATTTTATCCACTTGCCCACAAAAAAAAGTCTTTAATTTCTCCAAAACCAGTTTAACAGAAATAACAGCAATTAGTTTCACATGGAGACAAAACCTATGCACATTCGTGTTTTTTGGGAGAAAGCTAGAGCAATCCCGGCAAAAAATATGATATTTGTGTTTGTATACATGACATTTTAACCACTTGACCAAGGAAAAGACTTTAATTTCTCCAAAACCAGTTTGACTGTGATTTTCTATGTCATTTTCACACAAAATTTTGTCCGGATATGATTGGAGCCAAGAAGAAATATCCGGTTGTGTTGTGGCTAAATGAAGTCCAGATCCTGCTACCACCTTGTGGTTTGTATTTTCTTGATATTGTCAATGGACTTTATGCTTAGGAAGGATTTTCAGCAGGGAAGATTTTGGTGTGTGCTGCCAAACACAAATTAGTTTCACACATTCGTTTTTTCTAGGGAGAAACTAGAGTAAGCCTGGCACAAAATATGATATTTATGTTTCTATAAATGACATTTTATCCACTTGCCCATGAAAAATACTTTAATTTCTATAGAACTGTGATTTTTTATGTCATTTTCAAAGAAATGTCACAAAATTTTGTCCGGATATGACTGGATGAAGCAAGAAATTTCTGGTTTTTTTGTGGCTACCTCAACCATAGATTTTGCTACAACCTCTGTGTTAGTGTTTTCTGCATATTATCAAAGGAATTTGCAGTTTTGAATGAATTTCAGCTGGGAACATTTTGTTTTGTGCTGCCAAGCATTACTGGATCCACATGGAGACCAAACCTCTGCACATTGGTCTTTTCTAGGGAGGAAGGTAGAGGAAGTCCAGCAAAAAATATGATATTTGTGTTTGTATACATGACATTTTATCCACTTGCCCACAAAAAAAAAGACTTTAATTTCTCCAAAACCAGTTTAACAGTGATTTTCTATGTCATTTTCACACAAATATCCCAAAATTTTGTCCGGATATGATTGGATCCAAGAAGAAATAACACCAATTAGTTTCACATGGAGACAAAACCTATGCACATTCGTGTTTTTTGGGAGAAAGCTAGAGCAATCCCGGCACAAAATATGATATTTGTGTTTGTATACATGACATTTTATCCACTTGCCCACAAAAAAAAAGACATTAATTTCTCCTAAACCAGTTGAACTGTGATTTTCTATGTGATTTTCAAACAAATGTCACCAAATATTTTCCGGATATGATTGGATCCAAGAAGAAATATCTGGTTGTGTTGTGGCTAACTCAAGTCCAGAGCCTGCTACCGCCTTTTGGTTTGTATTGTCTGGATATTATCAATGGACTTTATGCTTAGGAAAGAATTTCAGCAGGGAACATTTTGTTATGTGCTGCCAAACACCAGTTAGTTCCACATGGAGACTATACCTTTGCAAATTCGTGTTTTCTAGGGAGAGAGCTAGAGCAAGCTCAGCATAAAAAGGTGATGTTTGTGTTTGTATACATGAGATTTCCACCACTTGCCTAAGAAAATGACTTTAATTTCTCCAAAACCACTTTGACTGTGATTTTCTATGTCATTTTCACACAAATGTCACAAAATTTTGTCCGAATACGACTGGATGAAACAAGAAATATCCGTTTGTGTTGTGGCTCAATTAACCCCAGATCTTGCTACAACCTCTGTGTTTGTGTTTTCTGGATATTATCAAAGGAATTTACAGTTTTGAATGAATTTCAGCAGGGAACATTTTATTTTGTGCAGCCAAACACAAATTGGTTCCACATGGAGACAAAACCTCTGCACATTCATGTTTTCTAGGGAGTAAGGTAGAGGAAGTCTGGCAAAAAATATGATATTTGTGTTTGTGTAGATGACATTTTATCCACTTGCCCACAAAAAAGTCTTTAATTTCTCCAAAACCAGTTTGACTGTGATTTTCTATGTCATTTTCACACAAATGTCACAATATTTTTTCCGGGTACGACTGGATCAAACAAGAAATATCCAGTTGTGTTGTGGTTAACTCAACCCAGATCTTGCTACAACTTCTGTGTTAGTGTTTTCTGCATATTATCAAAGGAATTTAGAGTATTGAACGAATTTCAGCAGGGAATATTTTGTTTTCTGCTGCCAAACAAAAATTGTTTCCACATGGAGACAAAACCTCTGCACATTCATGTCTTCTTGGAGTAAGGTAGAGGAAGTACGGCAAAAAATATGATATTTGTGTTTGTATACATTACAGTGTATCCACTTGCCTAAAAGAAAAGTCTTTAATTTCTCCAAAACCAGTTTGACTGTGATTTTCTATGTCATTTTCACATAAATGTCACAAAATGTTTTCCGGATATGGTTGTATCCAAGAAGATATATCCAGTTGTTTTGTGGCTAACTCAAGTCCAGATCCTGCTACCGCCTTGTGGTTTGTATTTTCTGGATATTATCAATGGACGTTATTCCTAGGAAGGAATTTCAACAGGGAACATTTTGGTATGTGCTGCCAAACACCAATTAGTTCCACATAGAGACAAAACCTTTGCACATTCGTGTTTTCTAGGGAGAAAGCTAGAGCAAGCTCGGTAAAAATGGTGATATTTGTGTTTGTACACATGAGATTGTCACCACTTGCCCAAGAAAATGTCTTTAATTTCACCAAAAGCAGTTTGACTGTGATTTTCTATGTCATTTTCACACAAATCTCAAAGTATCTGGAAACGACTGGATCAAACAAGAAATATCCGGTTGTGTTGTGGCTAACCCAACCCCAGATCTTGCTACAACCTCTGTGTTATTGTTTTTGGATATTATCAAAGTAAATTACAGTTTTGAATGAATTTCAGCAGGGAACATTTCGTTTTGTTCTGCCAAACTCAAATTGCTTCCGCATGGAGACAAAACCACTGCACATTCGTGTTTGCTAGGGATTAAGGTAGAGGAAGTCTGGCAGAAAATATGATATTTGTGTTTCTATATATGACATTTTATCCACTTGCCCAAAAAAATATACTTTAATTTCTCAAAAACCAGTTTGCCTTGGTTTTCTATGTGATTTTCACACAAATGTCACAAAATTTCATCCGTATATGATTTGATCCAAGAAGAAATATCTGGTTGTGTAGTGGCTAACTCAAGTCCCGATGCTGGTACTGCCTTGTTGTTTGTATTTTCTGGATAATATCAATGGATTTTATGCTTAGGAAGGAATTTCAGCAGGGAAGATTTTGGTATGTGCTGCCAAACACCAATTAGCTTCACACATTCGTGTTTTCTATGGAGAAAGCTAGAGCAAGCCCGGCACAAAATATGATATTTGTGTTTCTATACAAGACTTTTTATCCACTTGCCCAAGCAAAAGACTTTAATTTCTATAAAACCAGTTTTACTGTGATTTTCTATGTTATTTTCACACAAATGTCACATAATTTTTTCCGGATATGACTGGATGAAACAAGAAATTTCTGGTTTTTTTGTGGCTACCTCAACCACAGATTTTGCTACAGACTCTGTGTTAGTGTTGTCTGGATATTATCAATGGACTTTATGCTTAGGAAGGAATTTCAGCAGGGAACAGTTTGGTATGTGCTGCCACACACCAATTAGTTCCACATGGAGACAAAACCTTTGCATATTCATGTTTTCTAGGGAGAAAGCTAGAGCAAGCTCTCCAAAAAAAAGGTGATATTTGTGTTAGTATACATGAGATTTTCTCCACTTGCCCAAGAAATGCCTTTAATGAATCCAAAACCAGTTTGACTGTGATTTTCTATGTCATTTGCACACAAATGTCACAAAATGTTTTCAGCATATGATTGGATCCAAGAAAAATATCCGGTTGTGTTGTGGCTATCTCAACCCCAGATCCTGCTACGAGCTTGTGGTTTGTATTTTCTGGATATTATCAATGGACTTTCTGCGTAGGAAGGAATTTCCGCAGGGAACATTTTGGTATGTGCAGCCAAACACCAATTAGTTCCACATGGAGACAAAACCTTTGCACATTCGTGTTTTCAAGGTTGAAAGCTAGAGTAAGCTCCACAAAAAAAGGTGATATTTGTGTTTGTATACATGAGATTTTCACCACTTGCCCAGAAAATGCCTTTAATTTCTGCAAAACCTGTTTGACTGTGATTTTCTATGTCATTTGCACAGAAATGTCACCAAATATTTTCCGGATATGATTGGATCCAAGAAGAAATATCCAGTTGTGTTGTGGCTGACTCAAGTCCAGATCCTGCTACCGCCTTTTGGTTTGTATTTTCTGGATATTATCAATGGACTTTTTGCTTAGGAAGGAATTTCTGTAGGGAACATTTTGGTATGTGCTGCCATACACAAATTAGTTCCACATGGACACAAAACCTTTGCACATTCGTGTTTTCTAGGGAGAAAGCTAGAGTAAGCTCGTCAAAAAATAGGATATTTGTGTTTGTATACATGACATTTCCACCACTTGCCCAAGAAAATGACTTTAATCTCTCCAAAAACAGTTTGAATATGATTTACTATGTATTTTCATACAAATGTCACAAAATTTTTACCGGATGCGACTGGATCAAACTAGAAATATCTGGTTGTGTTGTCGCTAACTCAACCCCAGGTCTTGCTACAACCTCTGTTTTTGTCTTTTCTGGATATTATCAAAGGGATTTACAGTTTTGAACGAATTTCAACAGGGAACATTTTGTTTTGTGCTGCCAAACACAAATTGGTTCCACATGGAGACAAAACCTCTGCACATTCATGTTTCCTAGGGAGTCAGGTAGAGGAAGTCTGGCAAAAAATATGATATTTGTGTTTGTATACATGACAGATGATCCTCTTGCCCCAAAAAAAAAAGTCTTTCATTTCTCCAAAACCAGTTTGACTGTCATTTTCTATCTCATTTTCACACAAATGTCACAAAATATTTTCTGGATATGATTGGATCCAAGAAGAAATATCCTGTTGTGTTGTGGTTAACTCAAGTCCACATCGTGCTACCGCCTTGTGGTTTGTATTTTCTGGATATTATCAATGGACTTTCTGCTTAGGAAGGAATTTCAGCAGGGAACATTTTAGTATGTGCTGCCAAACACCAATTAGTTCCACATGGAGACAAAACCTTTGTACATTTGTGTTTTCTAGGGAGAAAGCTAGAGCAAGCTCAACAAAAAAAGATGATATTTATGTTTGTATACATGAGATTTCCACCACTTGCCCAAGAAAATGACTTTAATTTCTCCAAAACCAGTTTGACTGTGATTTTCACACAAATGTCACAAAATTTTTTCCAGATACGACTGGATCAAACAATTATATCTGGTTGTTTTGTTGTTAACTCAAGTCCAGATCCTTATACGGCCTTTGGATTGTATTTTCTGCATATTATCAGTGGACTTTATGCTTAGGAAGGAATTTCAGCAGGGAACATTTTGGTATGTGCTCCAAACACAAATTAGCTCCACATGGAGACAAAACCTTTGCACATTCCTGTTTTCTAGGGAGAAAGCTAGAGCAACTCGGCAAAAAAAGGTGATATTTTTGTTTGAATACATGACAGTTTATTCAATTGCCCACAAAAAAAGTCTTTAATTTCTCCAAAACCAGTTTGACTGTGATTTTCTATGTCATTTTCACACAAATGTCACAAAATTGTGTCCGGATACGACTAGATCAAACAAGAAATATCCGGTTTTTTTGTGGCTAACTCAACCCCGGATCTTGCAACAACCTCTGTGTTTGTGTTTTCTGGATATTATCTAAGGAATTTACAATTTTGAATGAATTTCAGCAGGGAACATTTAGTTTTGTGCTGCCAAACAAATATTGGTTCCACATGGAGACAAAACCTCTGCACATTCATGTTTTCTAGGGAGTACGGTAGAGGATGTCCAGCAAGAAATATGATATTTATGTTTGTATACATGACATTTTATCCACTTGCCCAAAAAACAAAAGTCTTTCATTTCTCCAAAACCAGTTTGACTGTGATTTTCTATGTGATTTTCACACAAATGTCACCAAATATTTTCTGGATATGATTGGATCCAAGAAGAAATATCCGGTTTTGTTTTGGCTGACTCAAGTCCAGATCGTGCTACCGCCTTGTGGTTTGTATTTTCTGGATATTATCAATGGACTTTCTGCTTAGAAAGGAATTTCAGCAGGGAACATTTTGTTTTGTGCTGCCAAACACCAATTAGCTCCACATGGAGACACAACCTTTGCACATTCGTGTTTTCTAGGGAGAAAGCTAGAGCAAGCTCAGCAAAAAAAGGTGATATTTGTGTTTGTATACATGAGATTTCCACCACTTGCCCAAGAAAATGATTTTAATTTCTCCAAATGCAGTTTGACTGTGATTTACTATGTCATTTTCACAAAATGTCATAAAATTTTTACCAGATGCGACTGGATCAAACTAGAAATATCCGGTTGTGTTGTGGCTAACTCAACCCCAGATCTTGCTACAACCTCTGTGTTTGTGTTTTCTGGATATTATCAAAGGAATTGAGAGTTTTGAACGAATTTCAACAGGGAACATTTTGTTTTGTGCTGCCAAACACAAATTGGTTCCACATGGAGACAAAACCTCTGCACATTCATGTTTCCTGGGGAGTAAGGTAGAGGAAGTTCGGCAAAAAATATTATATTTGTGTTTGTATACATGACAAATGATCCTCTTGCCCAAAAAAAAAGTCTTTAATTTCTCCAAAACCAGTTTGACTGTCATTTTCTATGTCATTTTCACACAAATGTCACAGAATGTTTTCCCGATATGATTGGATCCAAGAAGAAATATCCGGTTGTGTTTTGGCTGACTCAAGTCCAGATCCTGCTACCGCCTTGTGGTTTGTACTTTCTGGATATTATCAATGGACTTTATGCTTAGGAAGGAATTTCTGCAGGGAACATTTTGTTTTGTGCTGCCAAACACCAATTAGTTCCACATGGTGACAAAACCTACGCACATTCATGTTTTCTTGGGAGAAAGCTAGAGCAAGGTCGGCAAAAAAAGGTGATATTTGTGTTTGTATACATGAGATTTTCACCACTTGCCCAAGAAAATGATTTAATTTCTCCAAAACCTGTTTGACTTTGATTTTCTATGTGATTTTCACACAAATATCACAAAATTTTGTCCGGATATCATTGGATCAAACAAGAAATATCCTGTTGTGTTGTGGCTAACTCAAGTCCAGATCCTGCTACCGCCTTCTGCTTTGTATTTTCTGCTTATTATCAATGGACTTTATGCTTAGGAAGGAATTTCACCAGGGAACATTTTGGTATGGGCTGCCACACACCAATTAGTTCCACATGGAGACAAAACCTTTGCACATTCGTGTTTTCTAGGGAGAAAGCTAGAGCAAGCTCAGCAAAAAAAGGTGATATTTGTGTTTGTATACATGAGATTTCTACCACTTGCCCAAGAAAATGACTTTAATTTCTCCAAAACAGGTTGACTGTGATTTTCTCTGTCATTTTCACACAAATGTCAAAATTTTGTCCGGTTGTGACTGGATCAAACAAGAAATATCTGGTTGCGTTGTGGCTAACTCAACCCCAGATCTTGCTACAACCTCTGTGTTTGTGTTTTCTGGATATTATGAAAGGGAGTTAAAGTTTTGAATGAATTTCAGCAGGGAACATTTTGGTATCTGCTGCCGCACAACAATTAGTTCGACATGGAGACACAACATTTGCACTTTCCTGTTTTCTATGGAGAAAGCCAAAGCAAGCTTGGAAAAAAATAGGATATTTGTGTTAGTATACATGAGATTTCCACCACTTGCCCGAGAAAATGACTTTAATTTCTCCAAAACCAGTTTCACTGTGATTTTCTATGTCATTTTCACACAAATGTCACCAAATGTTTTCCGGATATGATTGGATCCAAGAAGAAATATCCGGTTGTGTTTTGGCTAACTCAAGTCCAGATCCTGCTAACACCTTGTGGTTTGTATTTTCTGGATATTATCAATGGACTTTATGCTTTTGAAGGAATTTCAGCAGGGAACATTTTAGTATGTGCTGCCAAACACCAATTAGTTCCACATGGAGACAAAACCTTTGCACATTCGTGTTTTCTAGGGAGAAAACTAGAGCAAGCTCAGCTAAAAAAGATGATATTTATGTTTGTACACATGAGATTTTCACCACTTGCCGAAGAAAATGACTTTAATTTCTCCAAAATCATTTTCACTGTGATTTTCTATGTCATTTTCACACAAATGTCACAAAATTTTGTGCAGATATGACTGGAGCAAATAATTTTATCTGGTTGTTTTGTTGTTAACTCAAGTCCAGATCCTGCTACGGCCTTTGGTTTGTTTTTTTCTGCATATTATCAATGGACTTTATGCTTAGGAAGGAATTTCACCAGTGAACATTTTTGTATGTGCTCCAAACACCGATTAGTTCCACATGGAGACAAAACCTTTGCACATTCCTGTTTTCTAGGGAGAAAGCTAGAGCAAGCTTGTCAAAAAATAGGATATTTGTGTTTGTATACATGACAGTTTTTCAATTGCCCACAAAAAGTCTTTAATTTCTCCAAAACCAGTTTGACTGTGATTTTCTATGTCATTTTCACACAAATGTCACAAAATTGTGTCCGGATACGACTGGATCAAACAAGAAATATCCGGTTGTGCTGTGGCTAACTCAACCCCAGATCTTGCAACAACCTCTGTGTTTGTGTTTTCTGGATATTATCAAAGGAATTTACAACTTTGAATGAATTTCAGCAGGGAACATTTTGTTTTGTGCTGCCAAACACAAATTGGTTCCACATGGAGACAAAACCTCTGCACATTCATGTTTTCTAGGGAGTACGGTAGAGGAAGTCCAGCAAGAAATATGATATTTATGTTTGTATACATGACATTTTATCCACTTGCCCAAAAAACAAAAGTCTTTCATTTCTCCAAAACCAGTTTGACTGTGATTTTCTATGTGATTTTCACACAAATGTCACCAAATATTTTCTGGATATGATTGGATCCAAGAAGAAATATCCGGTTGTGTTTTGGCTGACTCAAGCCCAGATCGTGCTACTGCCATGTGGTTTGTATTTTCTGGATATTATCAATGGACTTTCTGCTTAGGAAGGAATTTCAGCAGGGAACATTTTGCTATGTGCTGCCACACACCAATTAGTTCCACATGGTGACAAAACCTGCGTATATTCGTGTTTTCTAGGGAGAAAGCTAGAGCAAGGTCGGCAAAAAAAATGTGATATTTGTGTTTGTATACATGAGATTTTCACCACTTGGCCAAGAAAAAGATTTAATTTCTCCAAAACCTGTTTCACTGTGATTTTCTATGTGATTTTCACACAAATATCACAAAATTTTGTCCGGTTACCATGGGATCAAACAAGAAATATCCTGTTGTGTTGTGGCTAACTCAAGTCCAGATCCTGCTACCGCCTTCTGCTTTGTATTTTCTGCATTTTATCAATGGACTTTATGCTTAGGAAGGAATTTCACCAGGGAACATTTTGGTATGGGCTGCCACACACCAATTAGTTCCACATGGAGACAAAACCTTTGCACATTCGTGTTTTCTAGGGAGAAAGCTAGAGCAAGCTCAGCAAAAAAAGGTGATATTTGTGTTTGTATACATGAGATTTCCACCACGTGCCCAAGAAAATGACTTTAATTTCTCCAAAACAGGTTGACTGTGATTTTCTCTGTCATTTTCTCACAAATGTCAAAATTTTGTCCGGTTGCGACTGGATCAAACAAGAAATATCCGGTTGTGTTGTGGCTAACTCAACCCCAGATCTTGCTACAACCTCTGTGTTTGTGTTTTCTGGATATTACGAAAGGGATTTACAGTTTTGAATGAATTTCAGCAGGGAACATTTTGGTATCTGCTGCCACACAACAATTAGTTCCACATGGAGACACAACATTTGCACTTTCCTGTTTTCTATGGAGAAAGCCAAAGCAAGCTTGAAAAAAAATAGGATATTTGTGTTTGTATACATGAGATTTCCACCACTTGCCCAAGAAAATGACTAATTTCTCCAAAACCAGTTTGACGGTGATTTACTATGTCATTTTCACACAAATGTCACAAAAGTTTTACCGGATGCGACTGGATCAAACTAGAAATATGCGGTTGTGTAGTGGCTAACTCAACCCCAGATCTTGCTATAACCTCTGTGTTTGTGTTTTCTGGATATTATCAAAGGAATTGACAGTTTTGAACGAATTTCAACAGGGAACGTTTTGTTTAGTGCTGCCAAACACAAATTGGTTCCACATGGATACAAAACCTCTGCACATTCATGTTTCCTAGGGAGTAAGGTAGAGGATGTCTGGCAAAAAATATGATATTTGTGTTTGTATACATGACAGTTGATCCACTTGGAAAAAAAATTTAATTTCTCCAAAACCAGTTTCACTGATTTTCAATGTCATTTTCTAACACATGTCACCAAATATTTTCCGGATATAATTGGATTGAAGAAAAAATATCTGGATTTGTTGTGGTTAAATCTAGTCTAGATCCTGCTACCGAGTTGTGGTTTGTATTTTCTGGATAGTATCAATGGACTTTATGCTTAGGAAGGAATTTCAGCAGGGAACATTTTGGTATGTGCTGCCAAATACCAATTAGTTCCACATGGAGACAAAACCTCTGCACATTCATGTTTCCTAGGGAGTAAGGTAGAGGAAGTCCGGCAAAAAATATGATATTTGTGTTTGTATACATGACAAATGATCCTCTTGCCCAAAAAAAAAGTCTTTAATTTCTCCAAAACCAGTTTGACTGTGATTTTCTATGTCATTTTCACACAAATGTCACAGAATGTTTTCCGGATATGATTGGATCCAAGAAGAAATATCCAGTTGTGTTTTGGCTGACTCAAGTCCAGATCGTGCTACCGCCTTGTGGTTTGTACTTTTTGGATATTATCAATGGACTTTATGCTTAGGAAGGAATTTCCTCAGGGAACATTTTGTTTTGTGCTGCCACACACCAATTAGTTCCACATGGAGACAATATCTTTGCACATTCATGTATTCCAGGAAGAAAGCTAGAGCAAGCTCGTCAAAAAATAGGATATTTGTGTTTGTATACATGAGATTTCTACCACTTGCCCAAGAAAATGACTTTAATTTCTCCAAAACCAGCTTGACTATGATTTTCTATGTCATTTTCACACAAATGTCACAAAATTGTGTCCGGATATCATTGGATCAAACAAGAAATATCCGGTTTTTTTCTGGCTAACTCAACCCCAGATCTTGCTACAACCTCTGTGTTTGTGTTTTCTGGATATTATCTAAGGAATTTACAACTTTGAATGAATTTCAGCAGGGAACATTTTGTTTTGTGCTGCCAAACGCAAATTGGTTCCACATGAGACAAAACCTCTGCACATTCATGTTTTCTAGGGAGTACGGTAGAGGAAGTCCAGCAAGAAATATGATATTTATGTTTGTATACATGACATTTTATCCACTTGCCCAAAAAACAAAAGTCTAAAATTTCTCCAAAACCAGTTTGACTGTGATTTTCTATGTCATTTTCACACAAATGTCACAGAATGTTTTCCCGATATGATTGGATCCAAGAAGAAATATCCGGTTGTGTTTTGGCTGACTCAAGTCCAGATCCTGCTACCGCCTTGTGGTTTGTATTTTCTGGATATTATCAATGGACTTTATGCTTAGGAAGGAATTTCAGCAGGGAACATTTTGGTATGTGCTGCCACACACCAATTAGTTCCACATGGAGACACAACCTTTGCACATTCGTGTTTTCAATGGAGAAAGCTAGAGCAAGCTCGTCAAAAAATTGGATATTTGTGTTTGTATACATGAGATTTCTACCACTTGCCCAAGAAAATGACTTTAATTTATCCAAACCAGTTTGACTGTGATTTTCTATGTCATTTTCACACAAATGTCACAAAATTGTGTCCGGATACGACTGGATCAAACAAGAAATATGCGGTTGTGTTGTGGCTAACTCAACCCCAGATCTTTCTACAACCTCTGTGTTAGTGTTTTGTGCATATTATCAAGGAATTTACAACTTTGAATGAATTTCAGCAGGGAACATTTTGTTTTGTGCTGCCAAACACAAATTGGTTCCACATGGAGGAAAACCTCTGGACATTCATGTTTCCTAGGGAGTAAGGTAGAGGAAGTCCGGCAAAATATATGATATTTGTGTTTGTATACATGACAGTTGATCCACTTGCCCACAAAAAAAGTCTTTCATTTCTCCAAAACCAGTTTGACTGTCATTTTCCATGTCATTTTCACACAAATGTCACAAAATGTTTTCCATATACGACTTGATGAAAGAAGAAATATCCGGTTGTGTTGTGGCTAACTCAAGTCCAGATCTTGCTACCGCCTTGTGGTTTGTATTTTGTGAATATTATCAATGGACTTTATGCTTAGGAAGGAATTTCAGGAGGGAACATTTTGGATGTGCTGCCACACAACAATTAGTTCCACATGGAGACACAACCTTTGCACATTCGTGTTTTCTAGGAAGTAAGCTAGAGCTAGCTCAGAAAAAAAATAGGATATTTGTGTTTGTATACATGAGTTTTCCACCACTTGCCCAAGAAAATGACTTTAATTTCTCCAAATCCAGTTTGACTGTGATTTTTTATGTGATTTTCACACAAATGTCACAAAATATTTTCCATATACGACTTGATCAAAGAAGAAGTATCCGGTTGTGTTGTGGCTAACTCAACCCCATATCTTGCTACAACCTCTGTGTTAGTGTTTTCTGGATATTATCAAAGGAATTTACAGTTTTGAATGACTTTCAGCAGGGAACATTTTGTTTTGTGCTGCCAAACACAAATTGGTTCCACATGGATACAAAACCTCTGCACATTCATATTTTCTAGGGAGTAAGGTAGAGGATGTCTGGCAAAAAATATGATATTTGTGTTTGTATACATGACAGTTGATCCATTTGCCCAGAAAAAAAGTCTTTAATTTCTCCAAAACCAGTTTCACTGATTTTCAATGTCATTTTCTAACACATGTCTCCAAATATTTTCCGGATATAACTGGATTGAAGAAAAAATGTCTGGATTTGTTGTGGTTAACTCTAGTCTAGATCCTGCTACCGAGTTGTGGTTTGTATTTTCTGGATAGTATCAATGGACTTTATGCTTAGGAAGGAATTTCAGCAGGGAACATTTTGGTATGTGCTGCCAACACCAATTAGTTCCACATGGACACTAAACATTTGAACATTCGTGTTTTCAATGGAGAAAGCTAGAGCTAGCTCGGCAAAAAAAGGTGATGTTTGTGATTGTATACATGAGATTTCCACCACTTGCCTAAGAAAATGACTTTAATTATTCCAATACCTTTTTGACTGTGATTTTCTATGTCATTTTCACACAAATGTCACAAAATTTTGTCCGGATACGACTGGATCAAACAAGAAATTTCCGGTTGTGTTGTGGCTAACTCAACCCATATCTTGCTACAACCTCTGTGTTTGTGTTTTCTGGATATTATCAAAGGAATTTACAGTTTTGAATGAATTTCAGCAGGGAACATTTTGTTTTTTGCAGCCAAACACAAATTGGTTCCACATAGAGAAAAAACCTCTGCACATTCATGTTTTCTAGGGAGTAAGGTAGAGGAAGTCCAGCATAAAATATGATATTTATGTTTGTATACATGACAGTTGATCCACTTGCCCACAAAAAAAGGCTTTAATTTCTCCAAAACCAGTTTGACTGTGATTTTCTGTCATTTTCACACAAATGTCACAAAAAGTTTTCCGGAAATGATTGGATCCAAGAAGAAATATCTGGTTGTGTTTTGGCTAACTCAAGTCCAGATCCTGCTACCGCCTTGTGGTTTGTATTTTCTGGATATTATCAATGGACTTTATGCTTAGGAAGGAATTTCACCAGGGAACATATTTTTTTGTTCTGCCGCACACAAATTGGTTCCACATGGACACAAAACCTCTGCACATTCATGTTTACTAGTTAGTAAGGTAGAGGAAGTCCTGCAAAAAATATGATATTTGTGTTTGTATACATGAAATATGATCCACTTGCCCACAAAAAAAGTCTTTAATTTCTCCAAATGCAGTTTGACTGTGATTTTCTATGTCATTTTCACACAAATGTCACCAAATGTTTTCCGGATATGACTGGATCCAAGAAGAAATATCCGGTTGTGTTGTGGCTAACTCAACCCCAGATCTTGCTACAACCTCTGTGTTTGTGTTTTCTGGATATTATCAAAGGAATTTACAGTTTTGAATGACTTTCAACAGGGAACATTTTGTTTTATACTGCCAAACACAAATTGGTTCCACATGGAGACAAAACCTCTGCAAATTCATGTTTTCTAGGAGTAAGGTAGAGGAAGTCCAGCTAAAAAAATATGATATTTGTGTTTGTGTAGATGACATTTTATCCACTTGCCCGCAAAAAATGTCTTTAATTTCTCCAAAACCTTTTTGACTGTGATTTTCTGTGGCATTTTCACACAAATGTTACAAAATGTTTTCCGGACACGATTGGATCCAAGAAGAAATATCCGGTTGTGTTGTGGCTAACTCAAGTCCAGATCGTGCTACCGCCTTGTGGTTTGTATTTTCTGGATATTATCAATGGACTTTATGCTGAGGAAGGAATTTCAGCAGGGAACATTTTGTTTTGTGCTTCCAAACACCAAATAGTTCCATATGGAGACAAAACCTTTGCACATTTCTGTTTTCTAGGCAGAAAGCTAGAGCAAGATCGGCAAAAAAAGGTGATATTTGTGTTTTTATACATGAGATTTTCACCACTGCCCAAAAAATGAATTTAATTTCCCAAAACCAGTTTGACTGTGATTTTCTATGTCACTTTCACACAAATGTCACAAAATTTTGTCCGGATACGACTGGATCAAACAGGTAGTACCTCGTTGTGTTGTGGCTAACTCAACCCCAGATCTTGCTACTACCTCTGTGTTTGGGTTTTCTGGATATTATCAAAGGAATTTACAGCTTGGAATGAATTTCAGCAGGGAACATGTTGTTTTGTGCTGCCGCACACAGATTGGTTCCACATGGAGACAAAACCTCTGCACATTCATGTTTTCTAGGAGTAAGGTAGAGCAAGCTCGGGAAGTAAAGGTGATATTTGTATTTGTATACATGAGATTTTATCCACTTGCCCAAGAAAATGACTTTAATTTCTCCAAAACCAGTTTGACTGTGATTTTTTATGTTATTTTCACACAAATGTCACAAAATTTTGTCCGAATACGACTGGATCAAACCAGAAATATCCGTTTTTGTTGTGGCTAACTCAACACCAGATCTTGCTACAACCTCTGTGTTTGTGTTTTCTGGATATTATCAAAGGAATTTACAGTTTTTATGAATTTCAGCAGGGAACATTTTGTTTTGTGCTGCCAAACACAAATTGGTTCAACATGGAGACAAAACCTCTGCACATTCATATTTTCTAGGGAGTAAGGTAGAGGTGGTCCGGCAAAAAATGTGATATTTGTGTTTGTATACATGACAGTTTCTCCACTTGCCCCCCAGGAAAAAACGTTAATTTCTCCAAAACCAGTTTGACTGTGATTTTCTAGTCATTTTCACACAAATGTCACAAAATGTTTGCCGGATATGATTGGATCCAAGAGGAAATATCCGGTTTTGTTGTGGCTAACACAACCCCAGATCTTGCTACAACCTCTGTGTGTGTTTTCTGGATATTATCAAAAGAATTTACAGTTTTGAACGAATTTCAGCAGGGAACATTTTGTTTTTGTGCTGCCAAACACAAATTGGTTCCACATGAATACAAAACCTCTGCAGAATTGTGTTTTCTAGGGAGTAAGGTAGAGTAAATCCTGCAAAAAATATAATATTTGTGTTTGTATACATGACAGTTTCTCCACATGCCCACAAAAAAAGTCTTTAATTTATCCAAACCAGTTTGACTGTGATTTTCTATGTCATTTTCACACAAATGTCACAAAATGTTTTCCGGATATGATTGATTCCAGAAAGAAATATCCAGTTTTGTTGTGGTTAACTCAAGTCCAGATCCTGCTACGGCCTTGTGGTTTGTATTTTCTGGATATTATCAATGGACATTATGCTTAGGAAGGAATTTCAGCAGGGAACATTTTGGTATGTGCTGCCTAACAAGAATTAGTTCCACATGGAGACAAAAACCTTTGCACATTAGTGTTTTCTAGGGAGAAAGCTAGAGCAAGCCCGGCACAAAATATGATATTTGTGTTTGTATACATGACATTTTATCCACTTGCTCAAGAAAAAGACTTTAATTTCTCCAAAACCAGTTTGACTGTGATTTTCTATGTCATTTTCACAAAATTTTGTCTGGATACAACTGGATCAAACAAGAAATATCCGGTTGTGTTGTGGCAAACTCAACCCCAGTTCTTGCTAAACCTCTGTGTTTGTGTTTTCTGGATATTATCAAAGGAATTTACAGCTTTGAATGAATTTCAGCAGGCAACATTTTGTTTTATGCTGCAAAACACAAATTGGTTTCACCTGGAGACAAAACCTCTAAACAATCTTGTTTTTTAGGGAGAAAGCTAGAGCAAGCCCGGTACAAAATATGATAAATGTGTTTGTATACATGACTTTTTATCCACTTGCACAAGAAAATAACTTTAATTTCTCCAAAACCAGTTTGACTGTGATTTTCTATGTCATTTTCACAGAAATGTCACAAAATTTTCTCCAGATACGACTGGATCACACAAGAAATATCCGGTTGCATATGGTTATCTCCACCCCAGATCTTGCTACAAACTCTGTGTTTGTGTTTTCTGGATATTATCAAAGGAATTTACAGTTTTAAATGAATTTCAGCAGGCAACATTTTGTTTTGTACGACCAAACACAAATTGGTTCCACATGGACACAAAACCTCTGAACATTCATGTTTTCTAGGGAGTACGGTAGAGGAAGTCCGGCAAAAAATATGATGTTTGTGTTTGTGTACATGACATTTTATCCACTTGTCCAAAAAAAAAGTCTTTAATTTCTCCAAAACCAGGTAGACTGTGATTTTCTATGTCATTTTCACAGAAATGTCACAAAATATTTTCCGGATATGATTGGATCCAAGAAGAAATATCCGGTTGTGTTGTGGCTAACTCCTGCTACCGCCTTGTGGTTTGTATTTTCTGGATATTATCAATGGACTTTATGCTTTGGAAGGAATTTCAGCAGGGAACATTTTGGTATGTGCTGCCAAACACCAATTAGTTCCACATGGAGACAATACCTTATCATATTCGTGTTTTCTAGGGAGAAAGCTAGAGCAAGCCCGGCCAAAATATGATATTTGTGTTAGTATACATGAGATTTTCACCACTTGCCGAAGAAAATGACTTTAATTTCTCCAAAACCAGTTTGACTGTAATTTTCTATCTCATTTTCCCACAATTGTCACAAAATTTTGTCCAGATACGACTGGATCAAGCAAGAAATATCCAGTTGTTTTGTGGCTAACTCAACCCCAGATCTTGCTACAAAGTCTGTGTTTTTGTTTTCTGGATATTATCAAAGGGATTTACAGTTTTCAATGAATTTCAGCAGGGAACATTTTGTTTTGTGCTGCCAAACACAAATTGGTTCCACATAGAGACATAACCTCTGCACATTGGTGCTTTCTAGGAAGTAAGTTAGAGGAAGTCCGGCAAAAAATATGATAATTGTGTTTGTATAGATAACATTTTCTCCACTTGAGCCCCCCCCCCCAGAAAAATACTTCAATTTCTCCAAAGGCAGGTTGACTGTGATTTTCTATGTCATTTTCACACAAATGTCACAAAATGTTTTCTGGATATTATTGGATTCAAGAAGAATTATCCGGTTGTGTTGTGCCTAACCAAGTCCAGACCCTGCTACCGCCTTGTGGTTTGTATTTTCTGGATATTATCAATGGACTTTATGCTTAGGAAGGAATTTCAGCAGGGAGCATTTAGTATGTGCTGCCAAACACCAATTAGTTCCACGTGGAGACAAAACCTTTGCACATTCGTGTTTTCTAGGGAGAAAGCTAGAGGAAGCCCGGCCAAAATATGATATTTGTGTTTGTATACATGACATTTTATACACTTGCCGGAGAAAATGACTTTAATTTCTCCAAAAGCAGTTTGACCGTGATTTTCTATGTCATTTTCCCACAATTTCACAAAATTTTGTCCGGATACGGCTGGATCAAACAAGAAATATCCGGTTTTGTTGTGGCTAACTCAACCCCAGTTCTTGCTAAACCTCTGTGTTTGTGTTTTCTGGATATTATCAAAGGAATTTACAGCTTTGAATGAATTTCAGCAGGCAACATTTTGTTTTATGCTGCAAAACACAAATTGGTTTCACCTGGAGACAAAACCTCTAAACAATCTTGTTTTTTAGGGAGAAAGCTAGAGCAAGCCCGGTACAAAATATGATAAATGTGTTTGTATACATGACTTTTTATCCACTTGCACAAGAAAATAACTTTAATTTCTCCAAAACCAGTTTGACTGTGATTTTCTATGTCATTTTCACAGAAATGTCACAAAATTTTCTCCAGATACGACTGGATCACACAAGAAATATCCGGTTGCATATGGTTATCTCCACCCCAGATCTTGCTACAAACTCTGTGTTTGTGTTTTCTGGATATTATCAAAGGAATTTACAGTTTTAAATGAATTTCAGCAGGCAACATTTTGTTTTGTACGACCAAACACAAATTGGTTCCACATGGACACAAAACCTCTGAACATTCATGTTTTCTAGGGAGTACGGTAGAGGAAGTCCAGCAAAAAATATGATGTTTGTGTTTGTGTACATGACATTTTATCCACTTGTCCAAAAAAAAGTCTTTAATTTCTCCAAAACCAGGTAGACTGTGATTTTCTATGTCATTTTCACAGAAATGTCACAAAATATTTTCCGGATATGATTGGATCCAAGAAGAAATATCCGGTTGTGTTGTGGCTAACTCCTGCTACCGCCTTGTGGTTTGTATTTTCTGGATATTATCAATGGACTTTATGCTTTGGAAGGAATTTCAGCAGGGAACATTTTGGTATGTGCTGCCAAACACCAATTAGTTCCACATGCAGACAATACCTTATCATATTCGTGTTTTCTAGGGAGAAAGCTAGAGCAAGCCCGGCCAAAATATGATATTTGTGTTAGTATACATGAGATTTTCACCACTTGCCGAAGAAAATGACTTTAATTTCTCCAAAACCAGTTTGACTGTAATTTTCTATCTCATTTTCCCACAATTGTCACAAAATTTTGTCCAGATACGACTGGATCAAGCAAGAAATATCCAGTTGTTTTGTGGCTAACTCAACCCCAGATCTTGCTACAAAGTCTGTGTTTTTGTTTTCTGGATATTATCAAAGGGATTTACAGTTTTCAATGAATTTCAGCAGGGAACATTTTGTTTTGTGCTGCCAAACACAAATTGGTTCCACATAGAGACATAACCTCTGCACATTGGTGCTTTCTAGGAAGTAAGTTAGAGGAAGTCCGGCAAAAAATATGATAATTGTGTTTGTATAGATAACATTTTCTCCACTTGAGCCCCCCTCCCCCAGAAAAATACTTCAATTTCTCCAAAGGCAGGTTGACTGTGATTTTCTATGTCATTTTCACACAAATGTCACAAAATGTTTTCTGGATATTATTGGATTCAAGAAGAATTATCCGGTTGTGTTGTGCCTAACCAAGTCCAGACCCTGCTACCGCCTTGTGGTTTGTATTTTCTGGATATTATCAATGGACTTTATGCTTAGGAAGGAATTTCAGCAGGGAGCATTTAGTATGTGCTGCCAAACACCAATTAGTTCCACGTGGAGACAAAACCTTTGCACATTCGTGTTTTCTAGGGAGAAAGCTAGAGGAAGCCCGGCCAAAATATGATATTTGTGTTTGTATACATGACATTTTATACACTTGCCGGAGAAAATGACTTTAATTTCTCCAAAAGCAGTTTGACCGTGATTTTCTATGTCATTTTCCCACAATTTCACAAAATTTTGTCCGGATACGGCTGGATCAAACAAGAAATATCCGGTTTTGTTGTGGCTAACTCAACCCCAGTTCTTGCTAAACCTCTGTGTTTGTGTTTTCTGGATATTATCAAAGGAATTTACAGCTTTGAATGAATTTCAGCAGGCAACATTTTGTTTTATGCTGCAAAACACAAATTGGTTTCACCTGGAGACAAAACCTCTAAACAATCTTGTTTTTTAGGGAGAAAGCTAGAGCAAGCCCGGTACAAAATATGATAAATGTGTTTGTATACATGACTTTTTATCCACTTGCACAAGAAAATAACTTTAATTTCTCCAAAACCAGTTTGACTGTGATTTTCTATGTCATTTTCACAGAAATGTCACAAAATTTTCTCCAGATACGACTGGATCACACAAGAAATATCCGGTTGCATATGGTTATCTCCACCCCAGATCTTGCTACAAACTCTGTGTTTGTGTTTTCTGGATATTATCAAAGGAATTTACAGTTTTAAATGAATTTCAGCAGGCAACATTTTGTTTTGTACGACCAAACACAAATTGGTTCCACATGGACACAAAACCTCTGAACATTCATGTTTTCTAGGGAGTACGGTAGAGGAAGTCCGGCAAAAAATATGATGTTTGTGTTTGTGTACATGACATTTTATCCACTTGTCCAAAAAAAAGTCTTTAATTTCTCCAAAACCAGGTAGACTGTGATTTTCTATGTCATTTTCACAGAAATGTCACAAAATATTTTCCGGATATGATTGGATCCAAGAAGAAATATCCGGTTGTGTTGTGGCTAACTCCTGCTACCGCCTTGTGGTTTGTATTTTCTGGATATTATCAATGGACTTTATGCTTTGGAAGGAATTTCAGCAGGGAACATTTTGGTATGTGCTGCCAAACACCAATTAGTTCCACATGCAGACAATACCTTATCATATTCGTGTTTTCTAGGGAGAAAGCTAGAGCAAGCCCGGCCAAAATATGATATTTGTGTTAGTATACATGAGATTTTCACCACTTGCCGAAGAAAATGACTTTAATTTCTCCAAAACCAGTTTGACTGTAATTTTCTATCTCATTTTCCCACAATTGTCACAAAATTTTGTCCAGATACGACTGGATCAAGCAAGAAATATCCAGTTGTTTTGTGGCTAACTCAACCCCAGATCTTGCTACAAAGTCTGTGTTTTTGTTTTCTGGATATTATCAAAGGGATTTACAGTTTTCAATGAATTTCAGCAGGGAACATTTTGTTTTGTGCTGCCAAACACAAATTGGTTCCACATAGAGACATAACCTCTGCACATTGGTGCTTTCTAGGAAGTAAGTTAGAGGAAGTCCGGCAAAAAATATGATAATTGTGTTTGTATAGATAACATTTTCTCCACTTGAGCCCCCCTCCCCCAGAAAAATACTTCAATTTCTCCAAAGGCAGGTTGACTGTGATTTTCTATGTCATTTTCACACAAATGTCACAAAATGTTTTCTGGATATTATTGGATTCAAGAAGAATTATCCGGTTGTGTTGTGCCTAACCAAGTCCAGACCCTGCTACCGCCTTGTGGTTTGTATTTTCTGGATATTATCAATGGACTTTATGCTTAGGAAGGAATTTCAGCAGGGAGCATTTAGTATGTGCTGCCAAACACCAATTAGTTCCACGTGGAGACAAAACCTTTGCACATTCGTGTTTTCTAGGGAGAAAGCTAGAGGAAGCCCGGCCAAAATATGATATTTGTGTTTGTATACATGACATTTTATACACTTGCCGGAGAAAATGACTTTAATTTCTCCAAAAGCAGTTTGACCGTGATTTTCTATGTCATTTTCCCACAATTTCACAAAATTTTGTCCGGATACGGCTGGATCAAACAAGAAATATCCGGTTTTGTTGTGGCTAACTCAACCCCAGTTCTTGCTAAACCTCTGTGTTTGTGTTTTCTGGATATTATCAAAGGAATTTACAGCTTTGAATGAATTTCAGCAGGCAACATTTTGTTTTATGCTGCAAAACACAAATTGGTTTCACCTGGAGACAAAACCTCTAAACAATCTTGTTTTTTAGGGAGAAAGCTAGAGCAAGCCCGGTACAAAATATGATAAATGTGTTTGTATACATGACTTTTTATCCACTTGCACAAGAAAATAACTTTAATTTCTCCAAAACCAGTTTGACTGTGATTTTCTATGTCATTTTCACAGAAATGTCACAAAATTTTCTCCAGATACGACTGGATCACACAAGAAATATCCGGTTGCATATGGTTATCTCCACCCCAGATCTTGCTACAAACTCTGTGTTTGTGTTTTCTGGATATTATCAAAGGAATTTACAGTTTTAAATGAATTTCAGCAGGCAACATTTTGTTTTGTACGACCAAACACAAATTGGTTCCACATGGACACAAAACCTCTGAACATTCATGTTTTCTAGGGAGTACGGTAGAGGAAGTCCGGCAAAAAATATGATGTTTGTGTTTGTGTACATGACATTTTATCCACTTGTCCAAAAAAAAAGTCTTTAATTTCTCCAAAACCAGGTAGACTGTGATTTTCTATGTCATTTTCACAGAAATGTCACAAAATATTTTCCGGATATGATTGGATCCAAGAAGAAATATCCGGTTGTGTTGTGGCTAACTCCTGCTACCGCCTTGTGGTTTGTATTTTCTGGATATTATCAATGGACTTTATGCTTTGGAAGGAATTTCAGCAGGGAACATTTTGGTATGTGCTGCCAAACACCAATTAGTTCCACATGGAGACAATACCTTATCATATTCGTGTTTTCTAGGGAGAAAGCTAGAGCAAGCCCGGCCAAAATATGATATTTGTGTTAGTATACATGAGATTTTCACCACTTGCCGAAGAAAATGACTTTAATTTCTCCAAAACCAGTTTGACTGTAATTTTCTATCTCATTTTCCCACAATTGTCACAAAATTTTGTCCAGATACGACTGGATCAAGCAAGAAATATCCAGTTGTTTTGTGGCTAACTCAACCCCAGATCTTGCTACAAAGTCTGTGTTTTTGTTTTCTGGATATTATCAAAGGGATTTACAGTTTTCAATGAATTTCAGCAGGGAACATTTTGTTTTGTGCTGCCAAACACAAATTGGTTCCACATAGAGACATAACCTCTGCACATTGGTGCTTTCTAGGAAGTAAGTTAGAGGAAGTCCGGCAAAAAATATGATAATTGTGTTTGTATAGATAACATTTTCTCCACTTGAGCCCCCCCCCCCAGAAAAATACTTCAATTTCTCCAAAGGCAGGTTGACTGTGATTTTCTATGTCATTTTCACACAAATGTCACAAAATGTTTTCTGGATATTATTGGATTCAAGAAGAATTATCCGGTTGTGTTGTGCCTAACCAAGTCCAGACCCTGCTACCGCCTTGTGGTTTGTATTTTCTGGATATTATCAATGGACTTTATGCTTAGGAAGGAATTTCAGCAGGGAGCATTTAGTATGTGCTGCCAAACACCAATTAGTTCCACGTGGAGACAAAACCTTTGCACATTCGTGTTTTCTAGGGAGAAAGCTAGAGGAAGCCCGGCCAAAATATGATATTTGTGTTTGTATACATGACATTTTATACACTTGCCGGAGAAAATGACTTTAATTTCTCCAAAAGCAGTTTGACCGTGATTTTCTATGTCATTTTCCCACAATTTCACAAAATTTTGTCCGGATACGGCTGGATCAAACAAGAAATATCCGGTTTTGTTGTGGCTAACTCAACCCCAGTTCTTGCTAAACCTCTGTGTTTGTGTTTTCTGGATATTATCAAAGGAATTTACAGCTTTGAATGAATTTCAGCAGGCAACATTTTGTTTTATGCTGCAAAACACAAATTGGTTTCACCTGGAGACAAAACCTCTAAACAATCTTGTTTTTTAGGGAGAAAGCTAGAGCAAGCCCGGTACAAAATATGATAAATGTGTTTGTATACATGACTTTTTATCCACTTGCACAAGAAAATAACTTTAATTTCTCCAAAACCAGTTTGACTGTGATTTTCTATGTCATTTTCACAGAAATGTCACAAAATTTTCTCCAGATACGACTGGATCACACAAGAAATATCCGGTTGCATATGGTTATCTCCACCCCAGATCTTGCTACAAACTCTGTGTTTGTGTTTTCTGGATATTATCAAAGGAATTTACAGTTTTAAATGAATTTCAGCAGGCAACATTTTGTTTTGTACGACCAAACACAAATTGGTTCCACATGGACACAAAACCTCTGAACATTCATGTTTTCTAGGGAGTACGGTAGAGGAAGTCCGGCAAAAAATATGATGTTTGTGTTTGTGTACATGACATTTTATCCACTTGTCCAAAAAAAAAGTCTTTAATTTCTCCAAAACCAGGTAGACTGTGATTTTCTATGTCATTTTCACAGAAATGTCACAAAATATTTTCCGGATATGATTGGATCCAAGAAGAAATATCCGGTTGTGTTGTGGCTAACTCCTGCTACCGCCTTGTGGTTTGTATTTTCTGGATATTATCAATGGACTTTATGCTTTGGAAGGAATTTCAGCAGGGAACATTTTGGTATGTGCTGCCAAACACCAATTAGTTCCACATGGAGACAATACCTTATCATATTCGTGTTTTCTAGGGAGAAAGCTAGAGCAAGCCCGGCCAAAATATGATATTTGTGTTAGTATACATGAGATTTTCACCACTTGCCAAAGAAAATGACTTTAATTTCTCCAAA
Source organism: Lepus europaeus (assembly GCF_033115175.1). Lineage (NCBI taxonomy): Eukaryota > Metazoa > Chordata > Mammalia > Lagomorpha > Leporidae > Lepus > Lepus europaeus. The sequence goes on from NC_084829.1 coordinate 28,860,292, forward strand.
ACCAGTTTGACTGTAATTTTCTATCTCATTTTCCCACAATTGTCACAAAATTTTGTCCAGATACGACTGGATCAAGCAAGAAATATCCAGTTGTTTTGTGGCTAACTCAACCCCAGATCTTGCTACAAAGTCTGTGTTTTTGTTTTCTGGATATTATCAAAGGGATTTACAGTTTTCAATGAATTTCAGCAGGGAACATTTTGTTTTGTGCTGCCAAACACAAATTGGTTCCACATAGAGACATAACCTCTGCACATTGGTGCTTTCTAGGAAGTAAGTTAGAGGAAGTCCGGCAAAAAATATGATAATTGTGCTTGTATAGATAACATTTTCTCCACTTGAGCCCCCCTCCCCCAGAAAAATACTTCAATTTCTCCAAAGGCAGGTTGACTGTGATTTTCTATGTCATTTTCACACAAATGTCACAAAATGTTTTCTGGATATTATTGGATTCAAGAAGAATTATCCGGTTGTGTTGTGCCTAACCAAGTCCAGACCCTGCTACCGCCTTGTGGTTTGTATTTTCTGGATATTATCAATGGACTTTATGCTTAGGAAGGAATTTCAGCAGGGAGCATTTAGTATGTGCTGCCAAACACCAATTAGTTCCACGTGGAGACAAAACCTTTGCACATTCGTGTTTTCTAGGGAGAAAGCTAGAGGAAGCCCGGCCAAAATATGATATTTGTGTTTGTATACATGACATTTTATACACTTGCCGGAGAAAATGACTTTAATTTCTCCAAAAGCAGTTTGACCGTGATTTTCTATGTCATTTTCCCACAATTTCACAAAATTTTGTCCGGATACGGCTGGATCAAACAAGAAATATCCGGTTTTGTTGTGGCTAACTCAACCCCAGTTCTTGCTAAACCTCTGTGTTTGTGTTTTCTGGATATTATCAAAGGAATTTACAGCTTTGAATGAATTTCAGCAGGCAACATTTTGTTTTATGCTGCAAAACACAAATTGGTTTCACCTGGAGACAAAACCTCTAAACAATCTTGTTTTTTAGGGAGAAAGCTAGAGCAAGCCCGGTACAAAATATGATAAATGTGTTTGTATACATGACTTTTTATCCACTTGCACAAGAAAATAACTTTAATTTCTCCAAAACCAGTTTGACTGTGATTTTCTATGTCATTTTCACAGAAATGTCACAAAATTTTCTCCAGATACGACTGGATCACACAAGAAATATCCGGTTGCATATGGTTATCTCCACCCCAGATCTTGCTACAAACTCTGTGTTTGTGTTTTCTGGATATTATCAAAGGAATTTACAGTTTTAAATGAATTTCAGCAGGCAACATTTTGTTTTGTACGACCAAACACAAATTGGTTCCACATGGACACAAAACCTCTGAACATTCATGTTTTCTAGGGAGTACGGTAGAGGAAGTCCGGCAAAAAATATGATGTTTGTGTTTGTGTACATGACATTTTATCCACTTGTCCAAAAAAAAAGTCTTTAATTTCTCCAAAACCAGGTAGACTGTGATTTTCTATGTCATTTTCACAGAAATGTCACAAAATATTTTCCGGATATGATTGGATCCAAGAAGAAATATCCGGTTGTGTTGTGGCTAACTCCTGCTACCGCCTTGTGGTTTGTATTTTCTGGATATTATCAATGGACTTTATGCTTTGGAAGGAATTTCAGCAGGGAACATTTTGGTATGTGCTGCCAAACACCAATTAGTTCCACATGGAGACAATACCTTATCATATTCGTGTTTTCTAGGGAGAAAGCTAGAGCAAGCCCGGCCAAAATATGATATTTGTGTTAGTATACATGAGATTTTCACCACTTGCCAAAGAAAATGACTTTAATTTCTCCAAAACCAGTTTGACTGTAATTTTCTATCTCATTTTCCCACAATTGTCACAAAATTTTGTCCAGATACGACTGGATCAAGCAAGAAATATCCAGTTGTTTTGTGGCTAACTCAACCCCAGATCTTGCTACAAAGTCTGTGTTTTTGTTTTCTGGATATTATCAAAGGGATTTACAGTTTTCAATGAATTTCAGCAGGGAACATTTTGTTTTGTGCTGCCAAACACAAATTGGTTCCACATAGAGACATAACCTCTGCACATTGGTGCTTTCTAGGAAGTAAGTTAGAGGAAGTCCGGCAAAAAATATGATAATTGTGTTTGTATAGATAACATTTTCTCCACTTGAGCCCCCCCCCCCCAGAAAAATACTTCAATTTCTCCAAAGGCAGGTTGACTGTGATTTTCTATGTCATTTTCACACAAATGTCACAAAATGTTTTCTGGATATTATCGGATTCAAGAAGAATTATCCGGTTGTGTTGTGCCTAACCAAGTCCAGACCCTGCTACCGCCTTGTGGTTTGTATTTTCTGGATATTATCAATGGACTTTATGCTTAGGAAGGAATTTCAGCAGGGAGCATTTAGTATGTGCTGCCAAACACCAATTAGTTCCACGTGGAGACAAAACCTTTGCACATTCGTGTTTTCTAGGGAGAAAGCTAGAGGAAGCCCGGCCAAAATATGATATTTGTGTTTGTATACATGACATTTTATACACTTGCCGGAGAAAATGACTTTAATTTCTCCAAAAGCAGTTTGACCGTGATTTTCTATGTCATTTTCCCACAATTTCACAAAATTTTGTCCGGATACGGCTGGATCAAACAAGAAATATCCGGTTTTGTTGTGGCTAACTCAACCCCAGTTCTTGCTAAACCTCTGTGTTTGTGTTTTCTGGATATTATCAAAGGAATTTACAGCTTTGAATGAATTTCAGCAGGCAACATTTTGTTTTATGCTGCAAAACACAAATTGGTTTCACCTGGAGACAAAACCTCTAAACAATCTTGTTTTTTAGGGAGAAAGCTAGAGCAAGCCCGGTACAAAATATGATAAATGTGTTTGTATACATGACTTTTTATCCACTTGCACAAGAAAATAACTTTAATTTCTCCAAAACCAGTTTGACTGTGATTTTCTATGTCATTTTCACAGAAATGTCACAAAATTTTCTCCAGATACGACTGGATCACACAAGAAATATCCGGTTGCATATGGTTATCTCCACCCCAGATCTTGCTACAAACTCTGTGTTTGTGTTTTCTGGATATTATCAAAGGAATTTACAGTTTTAAATGAATTTCAGCAGGCAACATTTTGTTTTGTACGACCAAACACAAATTGGTTCCACATGGACACAAAACCTCTGAACATTCATGTTTTCTAGGGAGTACGGTAGAGGAAGTCCGGCAAAAAATATGATGTTTGTGTTTGTGTACATGACATTTTATCCACTTGTCCAAAAAAAAAGTCTTTAATTTCTCCAAAACCAGGTAGACTGTGATTTTCTATGTCATTTTCACAGAAATGTCACAAAATATTTTCCGGATATGATTGGATCCAAGAAGAAATATCCGGTTGTGTTGTGGCTAACTCCTGCTACCGCCTTGTGGTTTGTATTTTCTGGATATTATCAATGGACTTTATGCTTTGGAAGGAATTTCAGCAGGGAACATTTTGGTATGTGCTGCCAAACACCAATTAGTTCCACATGGAGACAATACCTTATCATATTCGTGTTTTCTAGGGAGAAAGCTAGAGCAAGCCCGGCCAAAATATGATATTTGTGTTAGTATACATGAGATTTTCACCACTTGCCAAAGAAAATGACTTTAATTTCTCCAAAACCAGTTTGACTGTAATTTTCTATCTCATTTTCCCACAATTGTCACAAAATTTTGTCCAGATACGACTGGATCAAGCAAGAAATATCCAGTTGTTTTGTGGCTAACTCAACCCCAGATCTTGCTACAAAGTCTGTGTTTTTGTTTTCTGGATATTATCAAAGGGATTTACAGTTTTCAATGAATTTCAGCAGGGAACATTTTGTTTTGTGCTGCCAAACACAAATTGGTTCCACATAGAGACATAACCTCTGCACATTGGTGCTTTCTAGGAAGTAAGTTAGAGGAAGTCCGGCAAAAAATATGATAATTGTGTTTGTATAGATAACATTTTCTCCACTTGAGCCCCCCCCCCCCCAGAAAAATACTTCAATTTCTCCAAAGGCAGGTTGACTGTGATTTTCTATGTCATTTTCACACAAATGTCACAAAATGTTTTCTGGATATTATTGGATTCAAGAAGAATTATCCGGTTGTGTTGTGCCTAACCAAGTCCAGACCCTGCTACCGCCTTGTGGTTTGTATTTTCTGGATATTATCAATGGACTTTATGCTTAGGAAGGAATTTCAGCAGGGAGCATTTAGTATGTGCTGCCAAACACCAATTAGTTCCACGTGGAGACAAAACCTTTGCACATTCGTGTTTTCTAGGGAGAAAGCTAGAGGAAGCCCGGCCAAAATATGATATTTGTGTTTGTATACATGACATTTTATACACTTGCCGGAGAAAATGACTTTAATTTCTCCAAAAGCAGTTTGACCGTGATTTTCTATGTCATTTTCCCACAATTTCACAAAATTTTGTCCGGATACGGCTGGATCAAACAAGAAATATCCGGTTTTGTTGTGGCTAACTCAACCCCAGTTCTTGCTAAACCTCTGTGTTTGTGTTTTCTGGATATTATCAAAGGAATTTACAGCTTTGAATGAATTTCAGCAGGCAACATTTTGTTTTGTGCTGCAAAACACAAATTGGTTTCACCTGGAGACAAAACCTCTAAACAATCTTGTTTTTTAGGGAGAAAGCTAGAGCAAGCCCGGTACAAAATATGATAAATGTGTTTGTATACATGACTTTTTATCCACTTGCACAAGAAAATAACTTTAATTTCTCCAAAACCAGTTTGACTGTGATTTTCTATGTCATTTTCACAGAAATGTCACAAAATTTTCTCCAGATACGACTGGATCACACAAGAAATATCCGGTTGCATATGGTTATCTCCACCCCAGATCTTGCTACAAACTCTGTGTTTGTGTTTTCTGGATATTATCAAAGGAATTTACAGTTTTAAATGAATTTCAGCAGGCAACATTTTGTTTTGTACGACCAAACACAAATTGGTTCCACATGGACACAAAACCTCTGAACATTCATGTTTTCTAGGGAGTACGGTAGAGGAAGTCCGGCAAAAAATATGATGTTTGTGTTTGTGTACATGACATTTTATCCACTTGTCCAAAAAAAAAGTCTTTAATTTCTCCAAAACCAGGTAGACTGTGATTTTCTATGTCATTTTCACAGAAATGTCACAAAATATTTTCCGGATATGATTGGATCCAAGAAGAAATATCCGGTTGTGTTGTGGCTAGCTCAAGTCCAGATCCTGCTACCGCCTTGTGGTTTGTATTTTCTGGATATTATCAATGGACTTTATGCTTTGGAAGGAATTTCAGCAGGGAACTTTTTGGTATGTGCTGCCAAACACCAATTAGTTCCACGTGGAGACAAAACCTTTGCACATTCGTGTTCTCTAGGGAGAAAGCTAGAGGAAGCCCGGCCAACATATGATATTTGTGTTTGTATACATGACATTTTATACACTTGCCGGAGAAAATGACTTTAATTTCTCCAAAAGCAGTTTGACCGTGATTTTCTATGTCATTTTCCCACAATTTCACAAAATTTTGTCCGGATACGGCTGGATCAAACAAGAAATATCCGGTTTTGTTGTGGCTAACTCAACCCCAGTTCTTGCTAAACCTCTGTGTTTGTGTTTTCTGGATATTATCAAAGGAATTTACAGCTTTGAATGAATTTCAGCAGGCAACATTTTGTTTTATGCTGCAAAACACAAATTGGTTTCACCTGGAGACAAAACCTCTAAACAATCTTGTTTTTTAGGGAGAAAGCTAGAGCAAGCCCGGTACAAAATATGATAAATGTGTTTGTATACATGACTTTTTATCCACTTGCACAAGAAAATAACTTTAATTTCTCCAAAACCAGTTTGACTGTGATTTTCTATGTCATTTTCACAGAAATGTCACAAAATTTTCTCCAGATACGACTGGATCACACAAGAAATATCCGGTTGCATATGGTTATCTCCACCCCAGATCTTGCTACAAACTCTGTGTTTGTGTTTTCTGGATATTATCAAAGGAATTTACAGTTTTAAATGAATTTCAGCAGGCAACATTTTGTTTTGTACGACCAAACACAAATTGGTTCCACATGGACACAAAACCTCTGAACATTCATGTTTTCTAGGGAGTACGGTAGAGGAAGTCCGGCAAAAAATATGATATTTGTGTTTGTGTACATGACATTTTATCCACTTGTCCAAAAAAAAAGTCTTTAATTTCTCCAAAACCAGGTAGACTGTGATTTTCTATGTCATTTTCACAGAAATGTCACAAAATATTTTCCGGATATGATTGGATCCAAGAAGAAATATCCGGTTGTGTTGTGGCTAACTCCTGCTACCGCCTTGTGGTTTGTATTTTCTGGATATTATCAATGGACTTTATGCTTTGGAAGGAATTTCAGCAGGGAACATTTTGGTATGTGCTGCCAAACACCAATTAGTTCCACATGGAGACAATACCTTATCATATTCGTGTTTTCTAGGGAGAAAGCTAGAGCAAGCCCGGCCAAAATATGATATTTGTGTTAGTATACATGAGATTTTCACCACTTGCCAAAGAAAATGACTTTAATTTCTCCAAAACCAGTTTGACTGTAATTTTCTATCTCATTTTCCCACAATTGTCACAAAATTTTGTCCAGATACGACTGGATCAAGCAAGAAATATCCAGTTGTTTTGTGGCTAACTCAACCCCAGATCTTGCTACAAAGTCTGTGTTTTTGTTTTCTGGATATTATCAAAGGGATTTACAGTTTTCAATGAATTTCAGCAGGGAACATTTTGTTTTGTGCTGCCAAACACAAATTGGTTCCACATAGAGACATAACCTCTGCACATTGGTGCTTTCTAGGAAGTAAGTTAGAGGAAGTCCGGCAAAAAATATGATAATTGTGTTTGTATAGATAACATTTTCTCCACTTGAGCCCCCCCCCCCAGAAAAATACTTCAATTTCTCCAAAGGCAGGTTGACTGTGATTTTCTATGTCATTTTCACACAAATGTCACAAAATGTTTTCTGGATATTATTGGATTCAAGAAGAATTATCCGGTTGTGTTGTGCCTAACCAAGTCCAGACCCTGCTACCGCCTTGTGGTTTGTATTTTCTGGATATTATCAATGGACTTTATGCTTAGGAAGGAATTTCAGCAGGGAGCATTTAGTATGTGCTGCCAAACACCAATTAGTTCCACGTGGAGACAAAACCTTTGCACATTCGTGTTTTCTAGGGAGAAAGCTAGAGGAAGCCCGGCCAAAATATGATATTTGTGTTTGTATACATGACATTTTATACACTTGCCGGAGAAAATGACTTTAATTTCTCCAAAAGCAGTTTGACCGTGATTTTCTATGTCATTTTCCCACAATTTCACAAAATTTTGTCCGGATACGGCTGGATCAAACAAGAAATATCCGGTTTTGTTGTGGCTAACTCAACCCCAGTTCTTGCTAAACCTCTGTGTTTGTGTTTTCTGGATATTATCAAAGGAATTTACAGCTTTGAATGAATTTCAGCAGGCAACATTTTGTTTTGTGCTGCAAAACACAAATTGGTTTCACCTGGAGACAAAACCTCTAAACAATCTTGTTTTTTAGGGAGAAAGCTAGAGCAAGCCCGGTACAAAATATGATAAATGTGTTTGTATACATGACTTTTTATCCACTTGCACAAGAAAATAACTTTAATTTCTCCAAAACCAGTTTGACTGTGATTTTCTATGTCATTTTCACAGAAATGTCACAAAATTTTCTCCAGATACGACTGGATCACACAAGAAATATCCGGTTGCATATGGTTATCTCCACCCCAGATCTTGCTACAAACTCTGTGTTTGTGTTTTCTGGATATTATCAAAGGAATTTACAGTTTTAAATGAATTTCAGCAGGCAACATTTTGTTTTGTACGACCAAACACAAATTGGTTCCACATGGACACAAAACCTCTGAACATTCATGTTTTCTAGGGAGTACGGTAGAGGAAGTCCGGCAAAAAATATGATGTTTGTGTTTGTGTACATGACATTTTATCCACTTGTCCAAAAAAAAAGTCTTTAATTTCTCCAAAACCAGGTAGACTGTGATTTTCTATGTCATTTTCACAGAAATGTCACAAAATATTTTCCGGATATGATTGGATCCAAGAAGAAATATCCGGTTGTGTTGTGGCTAGCTCAAGTCCAGATCCTGCTACCGCCTTGTGGTTTGTATTTTCTGGATATTATCAATGGACTTTATGCTTTGGAAGGAATTTCAGCAGGGAACTTTTTGGTATGTGCTGCCAAACACCAATTAGTTCCACGTGGAGACAAAACCTTTGCACATTCGTGTTCTCTAGGGAGAAAGCTAGAGGAAGCCCGGCCAACATATGATATTTGTGTTTGTATACATGACATTTTATACACTTGCCGGAGAAAATGACTTTAATTTCTCCAAAAGCAGTTTGACCGTGATTTTCTATGTCATTTTCCCACAATTTCACAAAATTTTGTCCGGATACGGCTGGATCAAACAAGAAATATCCGGTTTTGTTGTGGCTAACTCAACCCCAGTTCTTGCTAAACCTCTGTGTTTGTGTTTTCTGGATATTATCAAAGGAATTTACAGCTTTGAATGAATTTCAGCAGGCAACATTTTGTTTTATGCTGCAAAACACAAATTGGTTTCACCTGGAGACAAAACCTCTAAACAATCTTGTTTTTTAGGGAGAAAGCTAGAGCAAGCCCGGTACAAAATATGATAAATGTGTTTGTATACATGACTTTTTATCCACTTGCACAAGAAAATAACTTTAATTTCTCCAAAACCAGTTTGACTGTGATTTTCTATGTCATTTTCACAGAAATGTCACAAAATTTTCTCCAGATACGACTGGATCACACAAGAAATATCCGGTTGCATATGGTTATCTCCACCCCAGATCTTGCTACAAACTCTGTGTTTGTGTTTTCTGGATATTATCAAAGGAATTTACAGTTTTAAATGAATTTCAGCAGGCAACATTTTGTTTTGTACGACCAAACACAAATTGGTTCCACATGGACACAAAACCTCTGAACATTCATGTTTTCTAGGGAGTACGGTAGAGGAAGTCCGGCAAAAAATATGATATTTGTGTTTGTGTACATGACATTTTATCCACTTGTCCAAAAAAAAAGTCTTTAATTTCTCCAAAACCAGGTAGACTGTGATTTTCTATGTCATTTTCACAGAAATGTCACAAAATATTTTCCGGATATGATTGGATCCAAGAAGAAATATCCGGTTGTGTTGTGGCTAACTCAAGTCCAGATCCTGCTACCGCCTTGTGGTTTGTATTTTCTGGATATTATCAATGGACTTTATGCTTTGGAAGGAATTTCAGCAGGGAACATTTTGGTATGTGCTGCCAAACACCAATTAGTTCCACATGGAGACAATACCTTATCATATTCGTGTTTTCTAGGGAGAAAGCTAGAGCAAGCCCGGCCAAAATATGATATTTGTGTTAGTATACATGAGATTTTCACCACTTGCCGAAGAAAATGACTTTAATTTCTCCAAAACCAGTTTGACTGTAATTTTCTATCTCATTTTCCCACAATTGTCACAAAATTTTGTCCAGATACGACTGGATCAAGCAAGAAATATCCAGTTGTTTTGTGGCTAACTCAACCCCAGATCTTGCTACAAAGTCTGTGTTTTTGTTTTCTGGATATTATCAAAGGGATTTACAGTTTTCAATGAATTTCAGCAGGGAACATTTTGTTTTGTGCTGCCAAACACAAATTGGTTCCACATAGAGACATAACCTCTGCACATTGGTGCTTTCTAGGAAGTAAGTTAGAGGAAGTCCGGCAAAAAATATGATAATTGTGTTTGTATAGATAACATTTTCTCCACTTGAGCCCCCCCCCCAGAAAAATACTTCAATTTCTCCAAAGGCAGGTTGACTGTGATTTTCTATGTCATTTTCACACAAATGTCACAAAATGTTTTCTGGATATTATTGGATTCAAGAAGAATTATCCGGTTGTGTTGTGCCTAACCAAGTCCAGACCCTGCTACCGCCTTGTGGTTTGTATTTTCTGGATATTATCAATGGACTTTATGCTTAGGAAGGAATTTCAGCAGGGAGCATTTAGTATGTGCTGCCAAACACCAATTAGTTCCACGTGGAGACAAAACCTTTGCACATTTGTGTTTTCTAGGGAGAAAGCTAGAGGAAGCCCGGCCAAAATATGATATTTGTGTTTGTATACATGACATTTTATACACTTGCCGGAGAAAATGACTTTAATTTCTCCAAAAGCAGTTTGACCGTGATTTTCTATGTCATTTTCCCACAATTTCACAAAATTTTGTCCGGATACGGCTGGATCAAACAAGAAATATCCGGTTTTGTTGTGGCTAACTCAACCCCAGTTCTTGCTAAACCTCTGTGTTTGTGTTTTCTGGATATTATCAAAGGAATTTACAGCTTTGAATGAATTTCAGCAGGCAACATTTTGTTTTATGCTGCAAAACACAAATTGGTTTCACCTGGAGACAAAACCTCTAAACAATCTTGTTTTTTAGGGAGAAAGCTAGAGCCAGCCCGGTACAAAATATGATAAATGTGTTTGTATACATGACTTTTTATCCACTTGCACAAGAAAATAACTTTAATTTCTCCAAAACCAGTTTGACTGTGATTTTCTATGTCATTTTCACAGAAATGTCACAAAATTTTCTCCAGATACGACTGGATCACACAAGAAATATCCGGTTGCATATGGTTATCTCCACCCCAGATCTTGCTACAAACTCTGTGTTTGTGTTTTCTGGATATTATCAAAGGAATTTACAGTTTTAAATGAATTTCAGCAGGCAACATTTTGTTTTGTACGACCAAACACAAATTGGTTCCACATGGACACAAAACCTCTGAACATTCATGTTTTCTAGGGAGTACGGTAGAGGAAGTCCGGCAAAAAATATGATGTTTGTGTTTGTGTACATGACATTTTATCCACTTGTCCAAAAAAAAAGTCTTTAATTTCTCCAAAACCAGGTAGACTGTGATTTTCTATGTCATTTTCACAGAAATGTCACAAAATATTTTCCGGATATGATTGGATCCAAGAAGAAATATCCGGTTGTGTTGTGGCTAACTCCTGCTACCGCCTTGTGGTTTGTATTTTCTGGATATTATCAATGGACTTTATGCTTTGGAAGGAATTTCAGCAGGGAACATTTTGGTATGTGCTGCCAAACACCAATTAGTTCCACATGCAGACAATACCTTATCATATTCGTGTTTTCTAGGGAGAAAGCTAGAGCAAGCCCGGCCAAAATATGATATTTGTGTTAGTATACATGAGATTTTCACCACTTGCCGAAGAAAATGACTTTAATTTCTCCAAAACCAGTTTGACTGTAATTTTCTATCTCATTTTCCCACAATTGTCACAAAATTTTGTCCAGATACGACTGGATCAAGCAAGAAATATCCAGTTGTTTTGTGGCTAACTCAACCCCAGATCTTGCTACAAAGTCTGTGTTTTTGTTTTCTGGATATTATCAAAGGGATTTACAGTTTTCAATGAATTTCAGCAGGGAACATTTTGTTTTGTGCTGCCAAACACAAATTGGTTCCACATAGAGACATAACCTCTGCACATTGGTGCTTTCTAGGAAGTAAGTTAGAGGAAGTCCGGCAAAAAATATGATAATTGTGTTTGTATAGATACATTTTCTCCACTTGAGCCCCCCCCCCAGAAAATTACTTCAATTTCTCCAAAGGCAGTTTGACTGTGATTTTCTATGTCATTTTCACACAAATGTCACAAAATGTTTTCTGGATATTATTGGATTCAAGAAGAATTATCCGGTTGTGTTGTGCCTAACCAAGTCCAGACCCTGCTACCGCCTTGTGGTTTGTATTTTCTGGATATTATCAATGGACTTTATGCTTAGGAAGGAATTTCAGCAGGGAGCATTTAGTATGTGCTGCCAAACACCAATTAGTTCCACATGGATACAAAACCTTTGCACATTCGTGTTTTCTAGGGAGAAAGCTAGAGGAAGCCCGGCCAAAATATGATATTTGTGTTTGTATACATGACATTTTATACACTTGCCGGAGAAAATGACTTTAATTTCTCCAAAAGCAGTTTGACCGTGATTTTCTATGTCATTTTCCCACAATTTCACAAAATTTTGTCCGGATACGGCTGGATCAAACAAGAAATATCCGGTTTTGTTGTGGCTAACTCAACCCCAGTTCTTGCTAAACCTCTGTGTTTGTGTTTTCTGGATATTATCAAAGGAATTTACAGCTTTGAATGAATTTCAGCAGGCAACATTTTGTTTTGTGCTGCAAAACACAAATTGGTTTCACCTGGAGACAAAACCTCTAAACAATCTTGTTTTTTAGGGAGAAAGCTAGAGCAAGCCCGGTACAAAATATGATAAATGTGTTTGTATACATGACTTTTTATCCACTTGCACAAGAAAATAACTTTAATTTCTCCAAAACCAGTTTGACTGTGATTTTCTATGTCATTTTCACAGAAATGTCACAAAATTTTCTCCAGATACGACTGGATCACACAAGAAATATCCGGTTGCATATGGTTATCTCCACCCCAGATCTTGCTACAAACTCTGTGTTTGTGTTTTCTGGATATTATCAAAGGAATTTACAGTTTTAAATGAATTTCAGCAGGCAACATTTTGTTTTGTACGACCAAACACAAATTGGTTCCACATGGACACAAAACCTCTGAACATTCATGTTTTCTAGGGAGTACGGTAGAGGAAGTCCGGCAAAAAATATGATATTTGTGTTTGTGTACATGACATTTTATCCACTTGTCCAAAAAAAAAGTCTTTAATTTCTCCAAAACCAGGTAGACTGTGATTTTCTATGTCATTTTCACAGAAATGTCACAAAATATTTTCCGGATATGATTGGATCCAAGAAGAAATATCCGGTTGTGTTGTGGCTAACTCAAGTCCAGATCCTGCTACCGCCTTGTGGTTTGTATTTTCTGGATATTATCAATGGACTTTATGCTTAGGAAGGAATTTCAGCAGGGAACATTTTGGTATGTGCTACCAAACACCAATTAGTTCCACATGGAGATAAAACCTTTTCACATTCCTCTTTTCTAGGGAGAAAGCTAGAGCAAGCCCGGCCAAAATATGATATTTGTGTTTGTATACATGACATTTTATCCACTTGCCCAAGAAAATGACTTTAATTTCTCCAAAAGCAGTTTGACTGTGATTTTCTATGTCATTTTCACAAAATTTTGTCCGGATACGACTGGATCAAACAAGAAATATCCGGTTTTGTTGTGGCTAACTCAACCCCAGATCTTGCTACAACTTCTGTGTTTGTGTTTTCTGGATATTATCAAAGGAATTTACAGTTTTGTATGAATTTCAGGAGGGAACATTTTGTTTTCTGCTGCCAAACACCAATTAGTTCCAAATGGAGACAAAACCTCTGCACATTCATGTTTTCTAGGGAGAAACCTAGAGCAAGGTCAGCAAAAATGTGATATTTGTGTTTGTATACATGAGATTTTCACCACTTGAACAAGAAAATGACTTTAATTTCTCCAAAACCAGTTCGACTGTGATTTTCTATGTCATTTTCACAAAATTGTCCGGATACGACTGGATCAAACAAGAAATATCCGGTTGTGTTGTGGCTAACTCAAGCCCATATTTACTACAACCTCTGTGTTTGTGTTTTCTGGATATTATCAAAGGAATTTACAGTTTTCAATGAATTTCAGCAGAGAACATTTTGTTTTGTGTGGCCAAACACAAATTGGTTCCACATGGATACATAACCTCTGCACATTCGTGCTTTCTATGGAGTAAGTTAGAGGAAGTCCGGCTAAAAATATGATAATTGTGTTTGTATACATGACATTTTATCCACTTGCCCCCCCAAAAAAAATACTTTAATTTCTCCAAAACCAGTTTGACTGTGATTTTCTATGTCATTTTCACAGAAATGTCACAAAATGTTTTCCGGATATGATTGGATCCAAGAAGAAATATCCGGTTTTGTTGTGGCTAACTCAACCGCAGATCTTGCTACAACCTATGTGTTTGTGTTTTCTGGATATTATCAAAGGAATTTAGAGTTTTGAATGAATTTCAGTAGGCAACATTTTTTTTGTGCTGCCAAACACAAATTGGTTCCACATTGAGAAAAAACCGCTGAACATTCATGTTTTCTAGGGAGTAAGGCAGAGGAAGTCCTGCAAAAAATATGATATTTGTGTTTGCGTACATGACATTTTTCCGCTTGCCCCCCAAAAAAAGGCTTTAATTTCTCCAAAACCAGGTTGACTGTGATTTTCTATGTCATTTTCACACAAATGTCACAAAATGTTTTATGGATATGATTGGATCCAAGAAGAAATATCCGGTTGTGTTGTGGCTAACTCAAGTGCAGATCCTGCTACCACCTTGTGGTTTGTATTTTCTGGATATTATCAATGGACTTTATGCTTAGGAAGGAATTTCAGCAGGGAAGATTTTGGTATGTGCTGCCAAACACCAATTAGTTCTACGTGGAGACAAATCCTTTGCACATTCGTGTTTTCTAGGGAGATAGCTAGAGCAAGCTCGGCAAAAAAAGGTAATGTTTGTGTTTGTATACATGAGATTTTCACCATTCGCCCAAGAAAATGACTTTAATTTCACAAAACCAGTTTGCTGTGATTTTCTATGTCATTTTCACAAAATTTTTTCCAGATACGAATGGATCAAACAAGAAATATCTGGTTGTGTTGTTGCTAACTCAATCCCAGATCATGCTACAACCTCTGTGTTAGTTTTTTCTGCATATTATCAAAGAAATTTACAGTTTTGAACGAATTTCAGCAGGGAACATTTGGTTTTGTGCTGCCAAACACAAATTGGTTTCACCTGGAAACAAAACCTCTGCACATTCATGTTTTCTAGCGAGTAAGGTAGAGGAAGTCTGACAAAAAAATATGATCTTTGTGTTTGTGTACATGACATTTTATCCACTTGCCTAAAAGAAAAGTCTTCAATTTCTCCAAAAGCAGTTTGACTGTGATTTGCTATGTCATTTTCAAAAAATTTTGTCCAGATATGACTGGATCAAACAAGAAATATGAGGTTTTGGTGTGGCTGACTCAACCCCAGATCTTGCTACAACCTCTGTTTTAGTGTTTTCTGGATATTATCAGAGGAATTTACAGTTTTGAATGATTTTCAGCAGGGAACATTTTGTTTTGTGCTGCCAAACACAAATGGCTTCCACAAGGAGACAAAACCTCTGCACATTCATGTTTTCTAGGGAGTAATGTATAGGAAGTCCGGCAAAAAATATGATATTTGTGTTTGTGTACATGACATTTTATCCACTTGCCCCCCAAAAAAGTCTTTAATTTCTCCAAAACAAGGTTGACTATGATTTTCTATGTCATTTTCACACAAATGTCACAAGATGTTTTACGGATATGTTTGGATCCTAGAAGAAATATCCGGTTGTATTGTGCCTAACTCAAGTCCAGATCCAGCTACCGCCTTATTGTATGTATTTTCTGGATATTATCAATGGACTTTATGCTTAGGAAGGAATTTCAGGAGGGAACATTTTGGTATGTGCTTCCAAACACCAATTATTTCCACATGGAGACAAAACCTTTGCACATTCGTGTTTTCTAGGTGAAAGCTAGAGCTATCTCGGCAAAAAAAGGTGATATTTGTGTTTGTATACATGAGATTTTCACCACTTGCCCAAGAATATGACTTTAATTTCTCCAAATCCACTTTGACTGTGATTTTCCATGTCATTTTCACACAAATGTCACAAAATTTTGTCTGGATACGACTTGAGGAAACAGGAAATATCAAGTTGTGTTGTGACTAATCTAACCCCAGATCTTGCTACAACCTCTGTGTTTGTGTTTTCTGGATATTATCAGAGGAATTGACAGTTTTGAATGAATTTCAGCAGGAAACATTTTGTTTTGTGCTGTCAAACACAAATTGGTTCCACATGGAGACAAAACCTCTGCACATTCATGTTTAATAGGGAGTAAGGTAGAGGAAGTCCAGCAAAAAATATGATATTTGTGTTTGTATACATGACGGTTTATCCAATTGCCTGAAAGAAAAGTCTTTAATTTCTCCAAAACCAGGTAGACTGTGATTTTCTATGTCATTTTTCACACAAATGTCACAAAATGTTTTCCGGATATGATTATATCCAAGAAGTAATATCCATTTGTGTTGTGGCTAACTCAAGTCCAGATCCTGCTACCGCCTTGTGGTTTGTATTTTCTAGATATTATCAATGGACTTTATGCTTAGGAAGGAATTTCAGCAGGGAACATTTTGGTATGTGCTGCCAAACACCAATTAGTACCACATGGAGACAAAACCTTGGCACATTCATGTTTTCTAGGGAGAAAGCTAGAGCAAGCTCAGCAAAAAAAGGCGATATTTGTGTTTGTATACATGAGATTTTCACCACTTGCCCAAGAAAATGACTTTAATTTCTCCAAATCCACTTTGACTGTGATTTTCTATGTCATTTTCACAAAATTTTGTCCGGATACGACTGGATCAAACAAGAAATATCCAGTTGTGTTGTGGCTAACTCAACCCCAGATTTTGCTACAACCTCTGTGTTTGCGTGATCTGGATATTTTCAAAGGAATTCACAGTTTTGAATGAATTTCAGCAGGCAACATTTTGTTTTGTGCTGCCAAACACAAATTGGTTCCACATGGAGACAAAACCTCTGCACAATTGTGTTTTCTAGGGAGTAAGGCAGAGGAAGTCCGGCAACAAATATATTTGTGTTTGTCTACATGACATTTTATCCACTTGCCCCCCAAAAAAGTCTTTAATTTCTCCAAAACCAGGTTCACTGTGATTTTCTATGTCATTTTCACAGAAATATCACAAAATTTTTTCCGGATATGACTGGATGAAACAAGAAATTTCTGGTTTTTTTGTGGCTACCTCAACCACAGATTTTGCTACAGACTCTGTGTTAGTGTTTTCTGGATATTATCAATGGATTTTATGCTTAGGAAGGAATTTCAGCAGGGAACATTTTGGTATGTGCTGCCAAACACCAATTAGTTCCACATGGAGACAAAACCTTTGTATATTCGTGTTTTCTAGAGAGAAATCTAGAGCATGCTCTCCAAAAAAAATGGTGATATTTGTGTTTGTATACATGAGATTTTCACCACTTGCCCAAGAAAAGTGTTCAGTTTTCCCGAAACCATCTTGACTGCGAGTTTCCATGTCATTTTCACACAAATGTCACAAAATGTCTGGATATGATTGGATCAAACAAGAAATATCCGGTTCCGTTGTGGCTAACTCAACCCGACATCTTGCTACAGCCACTGTGCTTGTGTTTTCTGGATATTATCAATGGAGTTTATGGTTTTGAATGAATTTGTGCAGGGGACTTTTTGTTTTGTGCTGGCAAAGGCTAAAGGTTTCACAGGAAGAAAAAATCTCTAGACATTTGTGTTTTCTTGGGAGAAAGCTGGAACAACTTTGGGAAACATGATATTTATGTTTGTAAACATGAAATTGTATAAACTTATCCCAAAAAAATGACTTTGCTTTTCTCCAAAACCAGTTTGACTGTGATTTTCTGGGTCCACTACATATGAATTCCACAACACTTTGTCCAGAAATGACTGGATCATACTAGAAATATGTGGCTTCTTTTGCCTAATGCAATCCCAAATCTTGCTACAGCCTCTGGGTTTGTGTGTTCTGGATATTATCAATGGACTTTATCGTTTTGAATGAATTTTACCTGAGAACATATTGTATTGTGCTGGCAAATACTAATTGGTTCCATATGGAGACACAAATACACATTTTTATTTTCTAGGTAGAAAGCAAGAACAACTGTGGGAAACAAACCTAATATTTGTCTTTCTATACGTAACATGTTATCAGCTTGCCCAAGAATAGGACTTCACTTTTTTCCAAAACTAGTTTGACTGTGATATTCTGTGTCATTTTCACACAAATTCCACTACAATTTGTCCGGATATAACTGGATCAAACCAGAATTATCCAGTTGTGTTGTGGCTATCAAAATCCCAGATCAGGCAACAGCCTCTGTGCTTGTGTTTTGTGAATATCATCAAAGCAATTTACAGTTTTGAATGAATTTCACCAGGGAACATATTGTTTTGTGCTGCCAAAATCAAATTGGTTCCAAATGGAGACAAAACCTCTGCACATTTGTGTTTTCTAGGGAGTAACGTAGAGGAAGTCCGGCAAAAAATATGATATTTGTGTTTGTATACATGACATTTTATCCACTTGCTCAAAAAAAAAAGTCTTTAATTTCTTCAAAACCAGGTTGACTGTGATTTTCTATGTCATTTTCACACAAATGTCACAAAATGTTTTCCGGATATGATTGGATCCAAGAAGAAATATCCGGTTGTGTTGTGGCTAACTCAAGTCCAAATCCTGCTACCGCCTTGTGGTTTGTATTTTCTGGATATTATCAATGGACTTTATGCTTAGGATGGAATTTGAGCTGGGAACATTTTGGTATATACTGCCAAACACCAATTAGTTCCACATGGATACAAAACCTTTGCACATTCGTGTTTTCTAGGGAGTAAGGTAGAGGAAGTAAGGCAATAATTATGATATTTGTGTTTGTGTACATGACATTTTATCCACTTGCTCAAAAAAAATGTCTTTAATTTCTCCAAAACCTGTTTGACTGTGATTTTCTATGTCATTTTCACACAAATGTCACAAAATGTTTTCCTAATATTGTTGGATCCAAGAAGAAATATCCGGTTCTGTTGTGGCTAACTCAAGTCCAGATCCTGCTACCGCCTTGTGGTTTGTATTTTCTGGATATTATCAATGGACTTTATGCATCCGAAGGAATTTCAGCAAGGAACATTTTGGTATGTGCTGCCGAACACCATTTAGTTCCACTTGGAGACAAAACCTTTGCACATTCCTGTTTTCTAGAGAGAAAGCTAGAGCAAGCTCGGCAAGAAAAGGTGACATTTGTGTTTGTATACATGAGCTTTTCACCACTTGCCCAAGAAAATGACTTTAATTTCTCCAAAACCAGTTTGACTGTGATTTTCTATGTCATTTTCACACAAATATCACTAAAATATGTCCAGATACGACTGGAGCAAACAAGAAATATCCGGTTGTTTTGATGCTAACTCAACCCCAGTTCTTGCTACAACCTTTGTGTTTGTGTTTTCTGGATATTATCAAAGGGATTTAAAGTTTTGAAAGAATTTCAACAGGGAACATTTTGTTTTGTGCTGCCAAACACAGATTGGTTCCCATGGAGTTAAATCCTCTGCACATTCATGTTTAATAGGGAGTAACGTAGAGGCAGTCCGGCAAAAAATATGATATTCATGTTTGTATACATGACATTTGATCTACTTGCCCACAAAAAAATATCTTTCATTTCTCCAAAACCAGTTTGACTGTGGTTTTCTATGTCATTTTCACACCAATGTCACAAACCGTTTTCCAGATATGATTGGATCCAGGAAGAAATATTCGGTTGTGTTGTGGATCACTCAAGTCCAGATGCTGCTACGCCTTGTTGTTTGTATTAACTGGATATTATCAATCGACTTTACGCTTCAGAAGGAAATTCAGCAGGGAACATTTTGTTTTGTGCTGCCAAACACCAATTAGTTCCACATGGAGACAAAACCTTTGCACATTCCTGTTTTCTAGAGAGAAAG